>NC_059132.1:80315945-80533842 GCF_020740605.2 Lemur catta | reverse complement strand
TAATTGTCCTAACGTTGGTCTCTGCATCCTTAAGCCTACGAGAGTTTTCACAGGCGAAAGCAGGCTGAGGCCCAGTAAACTTGGCATTTCCCATAGTTGGTCCTAGAGACTACAAAGAAAGTGTTCTTTAAAGTATTATTCCCCTGTGGTTTCACCATTGGTTTCAGAACCCGAGCAGGGTTCTAGCATTAGCATAAGAATCCTGCCTGGTAGTTGAGATTTCTGGGTGGGGTGTAAGTGCCAGGCTTCTGTCAACCGGGCCATTGATTTGTTTACCTCCAGAGTTGGTAGGTGCATGTTTGCGTGAGATAGGAAAAGTGTGGATCGTGCTTCAGATTTCATCCTGACACTTTTGAAATCACCACTATGTTGGTAATTATTTGCCATTTCCATAGCGTTTTGCACCGTAATAGTCATGAGGTTGGTCTCTGCATCCTGAAGCCTATGATGCTTTTCGCAGAGAAACCTCTGCTGAGGCCCAGGTAACTTCCTATTTCCCATATCTGGCACCGCAGCCTTGGAAGATAGGATTGTTTTCAGTATTATTTCACCATCCTTTCACCACTGTTTCAAGAACGGGAGCCCTTTTCAACCGTTAGCGTAAGAATCCTTCCTTGGAGATGAGATATTTTTCTGGGGTGGCAAGTGCAGGGCCTCTGTCAGTCCTGGGTTTGTTGGACTAGCGCCAGACATGGGAAGTGCGCCTTTGTGGGACAGGTGAATAGTGCGGATCCTGTTTCAGTATAAAGACTGAAACAGGATCCGCACTTTTGACCGTTCCTTTCAGAATCATTTGATTCATCAGCTAGGAATGGCGATTCCTTCTCCAGACCAATCGAAGGCTAGAACAAAGTAACCCGATCTTTCCAAGAGGTGTGTGGCACAACTTTTGAAAGAACCGATAGGTGGAGAACCATTTGGTGTTTTTCCGTAGCACTGTTAACCGTAATTGTCCTAACGTTGGTCTCAGCATCCTTAAGCATACGAAAGTTTTCACAGACCAAAGCAGGCTGAGGCCCAGTAAACTTGCCATTTCCAATACTTGGTCCTAGAGACTACAAAGAAAGTGTTCTTTTAAGTATTATTCCACTGTGGTTTCACCATTGTTTTCAGAACCCGAGCAGGTTTCTTTCATTAGCATAAGAATCCTGCCTGGTAGTTGAGATTTCTGGGTGGGTTGTAAGTGCGGGGCTTCTGTCAGTCCTGCGTTTGATTTGTTTACCTCCAGAGTTGGTAAGTGCATATTTGCGTGAGATGGGAAAAGTGTGGATCGTGCTTCAGATTTCATCCTGACACTCTTTAAATCACCAGTATGTTGGTAATTATTTGCCATTTCCATAGCGTTTTGCACCGTAATAGTGATGAGGTCGGTCTCTGCATCCTGAAGCCTATGATGCTTTTCGCAGAGAAACCTCTGCTGAGACCCAGGGAACTTGCTATTTCCCACAGCTGGCACCAGAGCCTTGGAAGATAGGACTGTTTTCAGTATTATTTCACCCTCCTTTCACCACTGTTTCAAGAACGGGAGCCCTTTTCAACCGTTAGCGTAAGAATCCTCCTTTGGAGATGAGATATTTTTCTGGGGTGGCAAGTGCAGGGCCTCTGTCAGTCCTGGGTTTGTTGGACTAGTGCCAGACATGAGAAGTGCGCCTTTGTGGGACAGGTGAATAGTGCGGATCCTGTTTCAGTCTAAAGACTGAAACAGGATCCGCACTTTTCACCGTTCCTTTCAGAATCATTTGATTCATCAGCTAGGAATGGCGATTCCTTCTCCAGACCAATCGAATGCTAGGTGAAAGTAACTCGATGTTTCCAAGAGGTGTGTGACACAACTTTTGAAATAACCGCTAGGTGGAGAACTATTTGGTATTTTCCCGTAGCAGTTTTCACCATAATTTTCATAAGGTTGGTCTCTGCATCCTTAAGCATAGTATCGGTTTACCAGACAAAAGCATGCTGAGGCCCAGTAAACTTGGCATTTCCAAGTGTTGGTACTAGAGACTATCAAGAAAGTGTTCTTTTAAGTATTATTCCACTGTGGTTTCACCATTATTTTCAGAACCAGAGCGGGTTTCACGCATTAGCATAAGAATCCTTCTTGCTGGTTGAGATTTCTGTGTGGGGTTTAAGTGCAGGGCCTCTGTCAGTCCTGGGTTTGTTTTTATTGTCTGCAGAGATGAAAAGTGCACATTTGTGTGAGACGTGAAAGTGCAGATCCTGTTTCGTATTTTAGCCTGACACTTTTGAAATAACCAGTGTGTTGATACTTATTTTCCATTTTTGATAGCATTTTTCACAATAACAATGATAGTGTTGGTCTCTGCATCCTTAAGTCTACAATGGTTGTCGCAGAGGATACTCTACTGAGGCCCAGGTTACTTGGTATTTCTCACACTTGGTACTAGAGTCTTTGCAGAACCATTGTTTTCAGTATTCTTTTGCCATCCTTTCACCATTTTTTGAAGAACCGGAGCAGCTTTCCGCCTTTAGCATAGGAATCCTTCTTTAGAGATGCGATATTTTTCCGGGGTGGCAAGTGCAGGTTCTCTGTCAGTCCTGGGTTTGATTTGACTACTGCCAGACATGAGAAGTGCGCATTTGTATGCCTTTTTTGGTAATCCTAGTCTGACATGGTTTTGAAATAATGTGTTACTAGCCAATAAAGCTAAATTTAAAACAATATTTTCCCTTTAAAAATAATGTTAAAATTAAAAATTTAAATCAAGAGTTATGAACACATTAAAATTTAGTTATAAATTTGCAAATAACCCTCTTATGAGGAACTTGCATCAATTAAATTCTCATTTTAAAGTGTGAGTATAAACAGTGATGTGATAGTAAATGCTTAACAGCTAATTCCCTGACTTTAAAAAAATGCCCTTATTGGTAGTGATTGACAATTTTCCACCATCGTTTCACCATTTTATATATATATATATTTCCCCTACCACAGTTCCCACATTGTGGCCCTTTATTAATTTTATAGCAGGTGGTTTCAAATTGATGAATCCTACAGCTCTTTAGTAGTATTGTACCCAGAACACTCATTAAGTAGAAGGATGACTGTCAGGTCTGTGTTGAAAAGAATTGGGCATGGTTATTGAATCCACTCCTGGGTATACATTTTAATTACATTTCTATGGGTGCTACTTAACTATCTACATTTTGATTAAAAAAAATTTGTCCCTCTTTCGGACCAGTGTATATTATACATTTTAGAAGGCCAGAGAAATTTATTTTTCTGTACTATAAATTAAGAACATACCTTATAATTGATGTATGGCATTAGTGGCTTGAGTTTATCACAGCCTCTTATAAAAATCTCTGCTTTGAGGGATGAAGAAAACTACATTATGATGCCTTCAGTATATGAAGCATTATAACCAGATGAGTTATTTTTACTCTTAACTTGTGCATAGATAAAATTCTATCAAAAATATGATGAGCTTTACCCATCCAAATCATTGGAAATTGAACACTTTTTAACTTGAATTTTATAACTTTATAATTTCATAGCATACTGTTTTTGAATGTGTAAGATTTTTGTGAGATAGAGCTGTAAATAATTGTCTTTCTTCATAATTGCATCAAGTGATTTTACACATCGGCAACAACTGGAATGTGAAACAGGTCATTATAGTCAACTAAACATTTTGAACTCTTTAGGTCCATGAAGCATCCTCATTGCAGTGTACCTACCTAGTGAGTAGAATGAAATATCTGGACAAATGTATATATTATGATAAAATTTGTATTTTCAAATCTCTCTTATATTCAGTGATTAACAAAATATCTGTTTAATAAATAGACACTCAAAATGCATATTAAATAAATGAATTATTAAATATTAAATAAATGAATAAGCAAAATAAGTGAAAACAAAATTTGTTTACTCAACAAATATTTATTGAGCCCCTATTCTATGTCAGAATTTTTTCTAAGCACTTTGAATTAGGGAACAAAACCAGCAAAGATACAATGCTATGTTGCATAATTTGACATGCATATTATCAAAATTGTCAACAAAGTGATGCTTCAATTTTTTAAATTAACTATATAGCCCCATAGAAAAATTTGTTTACCTACAGGAATGGGAGGCATTAGTTTAGTGAACAACCATATAGTTTGGTGCAAATATGACTTTTACACAAAAACAAGGAGGACTGTTAAAGAAATTCAAACCCAGACTAGGTTTTTTTTTCAACCCCAAAACTACGTAATTATGAAACTGAATGGAAAATTACAACTTAGATTTCTAAGTAAATCCTACAGAATAATCTCTGAGCACAATTTTATAGTAAATAAAGTGGATTTAGAACAGGTTTTGGATATACGATAGTGCCTCTATACTTTTTTGTTTCCTTTTTTATACATGGAACCTCTTCACTTCACCACAGTTGCATTACTCCTCAAACTTATTCTTAAAATAAGGACTTACCTAGTTAAAAACCCTGGGCAATTTTTGTCATTTCTAAAGTACAAAAAAACTTAATGTAGATGTTTCCATTGGCACTATACATATAAAATTTTTAATACAGTTTCGGAAGTTAAAAATAGGTCAAAAAGGTAATTATGATAATTATTTCTATGATTTTTATTGTTAGTATTATTATGATCAAGTTAATGTTTCCAAAAAAAAACTTCAGGCAGAAGAATATCAAATTGTTATGTTTACAAACTGTTTAAAAGCCATAGAAATTATTTAAAAACAAGTTCATATATTATCAAATTTTAATCTAGTTACTTTTTTGAAATATAATTGCTCCCAATGATTTTGGAATTTCTATCACCAAAATTAAATAGCAAAAATGCAAGACAGTAAATTCTTTTCTCTTCCAACATACTTTCAAAGACTACTAGCAAATAAAGATGACCTAGAAATCAATTTACATGTATTTTTCACTTTTATTTCTATCCCTCATAAGATGGCAATTTTTAATGTAACCTTTCAAGTAAATACTCATAAATTATTGTCCTACCAATTTTCTCTGCTCTCAAAATATTTTCTGAATGATCGTGGTTTTGTAATTTTTTTTGTGAAATGAAAAAGCCCTGATCATAATTTTTATCTTATCTCTAAACTTATTAATAACAAAAATTTGATAGATTTGAGATTTACCTGCATACTTACTGGAATATTTATAAATAGAAAATGGTTAATAACAGAAACCCCAGAATTATAATCCAAATTGTTAACTCAGGAATCCTTTTTAGTTTTTCAACCACTGGCTCAGTTAATATTTTTAAAGCAATTGCTATGTGCCTTACCTTTTGCCGGGTTCATGACTTTCTTAAACATGAACTTAGAAATAAGATGATAGGAGAAACCTAACTTTAATTTTGATGGATGAAAAGATACTTGTTAAGGAAAATCCATATTTAGTCATAGGAGTCTAGGGTTAAATATCTAGACTTTTCCAAAAGATTTCTTTCGTGTTATCAGATATTCAAATTTTGTTAAATAAATAAATTAGTAAACGAAAACTGACTCAGAAATCAGTAATAGTATTACACAATCCTTGACAAACATGACATGCAAAATAATTACTACATTTCTGTAATTTCAGATCACAGAGTAATGATTAAACTAGAAATGCATTCTTACAACAGAAAAGTAAAAAGAATATTTACATTAATTTAAAAAATTCTACCATAATGCTAGTTTTATAGTTCAGTGGAATATTATCTTTATTGTCTTTATAAATAAATCTTTATGAATAAAAATTATAATTTCCTAATTTAAAAATGAGTTACCTTTGTGGATTTATTAAATTTTCTATGCTTATTCAAAAAATCTAACTTAGAATATATAATCCAGCATTAATATCTAAATCATTTTTTGAAGTAAAAAGTGTACTATTATTTCTTCATTTAATTCCAAAGCTTTGGCAAGCTTTACATTTTTGAACTAATGTAACATGCTACATGCTACAGGATGGCATTGTAAGCTAGGCATTTCTATCAAGCTCTGGTCATATCACCTCCATTTCTAAATAACATAATGTGTACTTACAAATAAGATAATTATTCCACCAAATAATCATAGACATAAAGAGAGATATAGTCAGATTACCTGAGAGGTTAAGTTTTATAAATAGTTCTTCATAGAACTATGTCACATGTAAGTTATTAAAAAGAGAATATATGTTATATAAATAATGTGAAGAATATGACATACTTTATAAAATTTAATTACATTACATAATTATGCATTATATGTAAATTATGTAATGTTACATATGAAGTTACATATGTTATATAAACAGCTCTTCAGATAAATCACATAAACAGTCTTTCATATAAATTACAATTTATATATATATATTTTATTTTTTATAGAATGTCTTTTTTTCCTTTGGGAAATACCCAGTGGTGGGATTGCTGGATCAAATGGTAGATCTATTTTTAGTTCTTTGAGGTATCTCCATACTACTTTCCATATACTATTTTATGTATAAGATATCCTTTAAAATAATAGTACTGGGAAAATTTCACAGTTGTTACATATTTTCAACATTATAATCAAATTTCTTTCAAATTGTTTTTTACTTTTCATGTCAGAGATCAACATGCAACATGCCACAGTGGCAAGATTTGTAGCTTTTCTAATACTACATTCTATGTTAAAATTTTGATATTCCATTTTTGATTTTTGGATATTTATATCATTTTGTGCTTCAAGATACAAACCTAAAATCAATTCCTTCATGAGACTTTTACTCTGATCACTCTGCTCAACCTTATAAGCTGAGATCAACCTGCTCTTTATCTCATTACACATAGCAAACTTGAGAGCCAAAGTAAAGAATACTGGTCAGGAGTTGGGCTGGGACTACAGAAATTTAATTATATAAATAGAATCATTGCTATATTCCATTTCTTTTTTCTTTTAGCAACATTTAGGAGATAGACAAGATCTTGCTACTTGCTCCTTACAGACTATGATGCTTTGGTGGAGTTCAACAATACAGTTGATAAAGGGAAAAAACACTCAATAATAATGACAGTATATATATATATATATACATATGTATATGTATATATATATATATACATATATATATGTATATTTAATTTTTTCAGACTCCACATAGTGAATAATCTTTTTACACCTCAGAGTCTTTAATAAGGTCATGATGATACCAATTATGGCCAATGATAATAAATCCTTTTCTCTAAGAATGTCTGAATTGACGCTAGAAAAATCTGTTTTAATGGCAAAAATGTGTCATCTTTATGTCTTTTTTTGGCATAATTGGAGCATGTAGAACCAGGAAAATGAAAATAACCCAGATAAAGTATCTACATAACTAAATATTATAAAGTTGAATTAGCAATATAATAAAATGCTAGAATATTAACAAGAAGCCTTTACCACAGAAAGGAAATAATATTTATTATCAAGTGCTGCTATTATAATAGTTTTTATTAAGTAAGCTAATGAAGAAGCAAATATGTATATCTCAGTGGACTATAAATTATATATGACTAAACTTAAAAAATAATAATCAAGTAGGATTTGAAAGGATACTTTTTTAAACTGAGAATGTTATCTCAGAGAAAAATGAATCTCATTCTCAATTATAAATCTTCAAAGTCATTTTAATTAAACAGTAGATAATTATGTTTTCAACCTGCACTGTATTGTAAATTGTATTAAATACAATTAGATATGGAAACATTACAAGTTTTAAATATTGCAAAAAGAGATAGAAAGTAATCTCAATTTATGTTTACGATAATCATCTACTTGGAAAACTCAAAGAGAGCAACTGCAAGTATATTAGAACTAAGAAGATAGCTTGGTAAACTGACCTGTCAATTAACATGAACACATCACAATCAATTTTCTGATTAGAGTGATAAAAAAAATTAGAACTCATTGAAGAAAAATGGTCCTACTTACAGTAGTGCCATATTCTAAAAATAAATTCAAATAATCTGATGCTCTTTTCTATAGTAGGATAACACCACGAATATAAATACTATCAGAACCTAGAATTTAGTTAAGTGTGCAGCCCAACAAAGAAAAGTTGATTAAGAAATATTCTGGCAGCATCTTATTGGTCATAAAATTCAGTTGATTTATAAATCAACATGCCACAGTAATCTTTAAGGCAAAAATTATATCCTGTAAGTAGGGAATAAATATAAATCGATATTTGCATGGAATCATCAGGAAATAACAAGTTCTATAAGACCAAATTTTCTAGATGATAAGAATTATGAAGATGTTGATATGTCAAATTAAATTCGGAGAACATTTATTGTGTTTCAACTCAATTTCTGACACTTTACAATCACAAATGTGACATCATTGTGACTTTCATGTAGTTTGAGCATCTAGAGTTGAAGATACAACTATCAATAGGCAAACTATGATACTTAGAATTATAATAGAAATCTGTATTTTTTTATAGTTCAAAGGTAGAAAAACTTAATTCTGCTGGTGGGACAAGTCCTCAAGGTCTCCAAATTAGAAGAGGAAATTCAAGATTTCAGTCTTAAAGGTTGAATACCACATTGTTGCATAGTTTCTGTCTTGAGTACCTTTTGGCTTAATTATATTAATAATGATATTCATGTATTTTTCCATGCAATTGGATACTTTCTATATTACTGTAATATCCTATATTTTGATGAATAGAGGTACATTTATAGAATTTAGGCATGTCTAGTTGAATATGATATTTTATTTTATAAATTAAAAAATTACTGTCTTGAACTCTTATAGAATGGCTCAAAATTATTAGTGAGTTGAAAAGTCAATAACAAAATTTAGGTACATATTTTTTTAACTTTTATATCAGAATTTTCTCTCCACAAACCTCACCTTGAATATCATAGTAACACTCAATTTAAAAATTATATTTTGAACATATGCTACAGAGTTATAAATATCTTTCTGGAATGCTCAGTTTATAGATTTGCTCTGTTTCTATTAGCAGCCTTCTTTATGCGATCTATCCCCCATATCTTTATCAGAATGAATCAGGATATGAATATTAAAGTGCAATTGACATAGCTGACAGTTTTTTTCCATGCTATTTAACAAACCATCTGTCAGGAAAAAATATTGAGCACTGAAGTCTCCCAATAGATTAGTATTAAAAGGGAAAAAACCTTAAATATTTTAATTCTCCTATGAGAATTTATTAGTGAGTGTTGTGTGAAATATTTAGAAATGAAAGACATAAAAGGAAAATAATCAGATGAGAATAAAGAAAGAGACAGGCTACAGGAGCAGAGCCCTTAAAAATGATAAGGGTAACCAAAGATTATCAAATGCTTTGGTATGCTGTCTTTTTAAATGAATATCTCCCTGATTACCCTTTACTTCTGACATCATTGGGCCAGCCTAGTCATCATTCCTCTCAATCTGCATTTTTACTTGGCTTTGTACATACTATGTTATATAAAACAGAGAACCACACTTAGAAGTGATAATCAAATTTGAGTAAATAAATTGTGAAATTCTAAGGAGATTGATTCTTAAGTAAATGTTTTTGGCTTAAAAACAGACTAAGTATGGTCTACGTACCCTTCTTATGAACTATTTTACTTACTCTCTTATACTTTCTTTTTAGAGTACATCTTATATAATTCAACATGTTCTTTAATTTATTTTCTGAAAAATGAGGTTTCTATTTTTAATTTTGTAGAAGTTATCACCCAGAATCATCTTATGTGCCCAAAATAATATCAGTTACTACCTACAACAAATAATCACGGCACTATCTTAAGGGAGTTACAGAAAACACCTAATTTCATTCCCACAAGAACTCAATGAAGTAGATATTTTTTACTTTCCAATTGATATGCAAGGCATGTAAGTCTTAGATAGGTTTAATTCCTGTCCAAAATATAAGTATTCATGCTTGACTTTAATTGTAGAATTTAATTAGAGTGGTACCTGCTTTATATGTATGTATATACTTACAACTTCTGTTTAATGAATGATAGAATAAAAGATTGAGTGCCAATTGTACATATCAATTTCACTTTGATATTTGATTCTTTGATACACTTTGATTATTGATTCTGCTAAAAATAAGGTGTGGGAAAATGGCTTAGCCAAAGCCAATACTTTCACTCTGATACTATACTTTGCATATGTATGAGTTACAGCTATATGAGTTGGTTCTGTGTGCTTTTTTTTTCTAGGAGCGGTCCTGAAGTTCAATGTAATAAGATTATAATTCCGTATGTAATTTTTAAATGGTTTAGGGATATGATGTCTTGATAAAATTCTACAATAACTATAATACAGTGAAATTAAAATGGCTATAGATTTTAAAAAGTCATTGCTAATTACAGGAGTATAAATCTAAGTCTGTAAGTAATGACCAGCAGGTGTTTCCAATTTTATATTACTTGTTAAACCTCAGAAACTAAGAAATAGATGAAATCATAGAGGACAGATATTTCAGGCTCTCCTATAATGTAATAACCTTCTAAAACACTCATGACAGGTGTCCAGTTAACCACTGATTGAATATTTCCAAAGATGAGGAAGTCACCACTTTGTAAGGCATCTTGCTCCATTTACAAAGACCTTAGCTGCTGTCCTTAATCTTTCATAAGGCTTAGCCCATTATAGTTTTTATAGCTATAATTATAAGTACTATAAATTACTTCTGCACATTCAAACATAATAGCCTACTATACTCATTTAACCCAATCCTTGCTGGTTTAATTTCTTGATTAAAATAGACAACATGTAATCTAGAAGACTAATTTTTTGACCTAATATATCTGCCATAAGTCTATTTTAGATATGCAAATGTGACCTAACAGTTTACACTACTTTAATAAGAATTATGCACTTAACATCCCATTTGACCATTTGGAGGAAGCTACACCACAGAAGAAAAAGTTGCAACACTTTTTGCAGCAGTTGCAAATTTTGAAACAGTCTGGATGGCCATCAACAAATAATTGTTGGTCAAATTATACTGTATCCATAATATGGAATAATGGAACAAGGAATATGTGTTTTATCCATCCATCTATCCATTCATCTATCTATCCACCCATTCATAATAAATACACTATATAGATCTGAAAGGTTAGGCAAATTGTGGAATGATGTGTGTATTCTAATAACTTTTAAAATATTTTTCATGGTGTAAATTATACATAAGTAAAATTTACCATTTTAACCACTTAGTCTACAATTTATTGGCATTAAGTACATTCACAATGTTATATAACCGTTGCCACATTAATAATTTTAAGAACACTTGAGGGAAAAGCTTTGTACATACTTTCTGGTACTTGAACAGCTAAATAGTAAGCAGGAAGATATAGTTGAGAATAAAATATAGTATAAAAAGAAAATATGTGAAAGAGTTGAAAATAAGTGAAGGTATGTGAAAAATCTGAAACATAAACATAGATCTAGAAATTCTTACTTTCAGAAAAAAGTATGTAGAAATTTCCCCTTGTTTTGAAAGAACAAGTTTCCAAATGGAAAGTCCTATGGAATAACAAACAAGAGGAATGAAGAAAGATATCTGGACAATTATGATGAAATTTCAGAACCCCAAGAGGGCATCCCCAGAACATAAGCTTCACAATGGATGATATTTTATCTTTATTGTTCAATCTCTTTCTTCAACACAAAGATGAATACTTGCTTTATATATAAGTGCTTATAAATAACGTTTGTATAATTAACAAAGAAATAAAAATAGGGCCAAATCTCACATATTAGCTATATGTTATTTTATTTTTGATATTGATTCTTTGTTTATTGATTCTTTTTGTTGAAGATGTGGGTTGGAGTGTGCACAGGGTGGCATAACATAAGCTTCTAACAAGAACAGAGAAAAATCTATAAATTGAGCATTCCAGGAACTTATCTGTATCGACTTAGAAAATAATCAAAATACATTTTTAAATTGAATGTCACCACAGTGGAGCAGAGTGATGAGACTGGGTGAGGCAGGGAAGGCATCTTTTACAGCCAGACCACTTCACTACTCAGATACACTTGATTCAACATTAAGGACACTCTAAGTAATAAAGAAATAATTTTGAAATGTGAGTGGAAATATCTTTATCTGAGTTCTGGTACTGATTTTGCACCTGCCTAATGATTTCAAGCAAACTTTTTAAGAATGTTGTCCATCTGCATGAAGATGTTCTTCAGATGTTGAAGTTTTACCAGTAGACGGAATAGGTCAAAAAATAGAGATGTTAAGGCAGGCCCTAGAAGCAGCCCTCAGCTAATGAGAAAACCAAATTGGTAGATAAACAGCCCAACTTTATTGCTTCTTAGTGGGAAAATATAGAGGTTATTCCACAGTTACTCACAGAGTTTCCAGTCGGATTGAGCTTCAGTTGACCGCTGTTATTATCCCACTTATAAGTGCATGTTTTCTTGGTTTTTCTCCTTGCTTTACCTTATTTTCCTACCCCATTACCAGAGTTTCTGGAGTCATCTCCCAAATAAACTATTTGTGCACAAATTATTTCTCAGACTTGGACTTTGGTGGAATCCAAACTAAAACAAAATCTAATGTTAAACTCAGGGAAAAAGCTTTCAATTCTAGTAAAAAGGTAGAATTCTCTGAAAGAAAAACCTAGCAAGAGAACACAAAAGACAAAACAAAGTAAAATACCAAAAAGGTAATTATTAGTAGGCAGGGTTCAGCTTTAATATGTAAAAAGCTTGGAAATCACAACTCCTGTTGTCACAAATAAAAAAGCCAGACAAACAGATAACACTTATCTTGAGTAGATCAAAGAAATGAAGTCAAATAGAAAGCCCCGTTAACCAAATCTTGAGACAGGTGAACACAGAGAATTAACAATGAAATCAGCTTAAATGAAGCAGAAACCACTGTAGCCATGAACTAGTAGCAACATTTAAATGGTAATTTTGACAAATTGTTGGTGGCTGAATATGGACTAGTGTGTTTGTGAAAAGCACTTGGGGGCCCACATTTAGGTGGGGTCCCACACTTAGAGGTTTCACCTTGGGAACACCTTCATGTTCTCATGTTAAAGATTAGAGAAAAGAATCTACATGGCTCTGGCATAGAGAAGAAAATGCAACTATTTTAAAATACACCTAAGGCATCCTCCATGGCAAAGACCTACTCTCCATGGAAAAAGAATTGAGACTCATTATCCCTATGAGGAAAAGTATTTGTATAACATCGGCCACCTCTGGACTACCTCTGTCACCTAAGTGCAGAATAAATAAGATTATCGAATGCTCACCCTCCTCCACACCTTATCTCCATCTCAACAGGTTGACAGTATAATACTAGAAGATTACAGCTGAAAAAGTCACAAAGCACAAAGTCTCTTTAAAGGGGAGTTCTTAAGGAAATCCAAAGCAATAGGAGAGGAAAAAACAAGGACACTAGTGGTATTTGAAGTTTCTGGTACTTACAGCTGCAGCAATTTTCTTTTTTTAATTCAGAATATTATAGGGGTACCAAGGTTTTGGTTACATGGATTGCTTTTGTACTGCTTGAGTCAAAGTTATAAGTGTGCCCATCACCCAGATAGCATACATTGTACACATTAGGTATGATTTCACCCATCCCCTCCTCTCTCCTCCCACTAGCTTGATTTCCACTGCGTTTTATTAATACTTCCATCTGTGCTCATCAATGCTGGTCAGTTAGTTCCAGTTTAATAGTGAGTACATGCAGTGTTTTTTCTTTCCATTCTTAGATGATTTACTTAGGATAATGGTCTTCAGTTCCATCCAAATTGCTGCAACACACATACAAACACACATACACACACACACACACCAACACACACATGCACCACATTTTGTGAATCCACTTGTGAATTGATGGGCACTTAAGTTGATTCCACATCTTTGCAATTGTGAATTTTGCTTCAATAAACACTCAAGTACAGGTGTCTTTTTGATAAAATGACACTTTTCCTTTGGGTAGATACTCAGCAGTTGGATTGCTGGATTGAATGGTAGGTCTGCTTTCAGGTTTTTGAGAAATCTCCGTACTGTTTTCCGTACAGGTTGTACTAATTTGCAGTCCTACCAGCAGTATCTAAGTGTTCCTTTCTCTCTGCATCCACACCAGGAATTATTGTTTTTGGACTTTTTAATAAAAAAAATTCTGACAGGGTAAGGTGATATCTCCTTGTGGTTTGAATTTGCATTTCCTTGATGATTAGTGACATTGAGCATTTTTTCTAATCTTTATTGGCCATTAGTTCTGGTTTCTCTTCAGAATGAAGAAGTCTTTCACCTCTTACAGCAAATATTAAACACAATCCAACTCCTCGCCAGTTAAAATACAATATAAAATATATTAAAGATCTATTTTTCTCAATTCTTATTACCTGAAATATCATGTCTGACTTTTTACAAGAAAATTAAAACCATGCCATAAAGCAGGAAAAATTACTGGGAAGAGACAAAGCAGGTAGCAGAAACATACACGTATGAAATTATCACACAGAATTTTAAATAATTGTAATCAGTATGGTAAGGGCTTTAGTATAAAAGAGACAAGACACAAGAATAGATAAGTAATGTAAGCAGAAAGATGAAAACTTTAAGAAAGAATAAAAAGGAAATGTTATAAATAAAATGTTACTATAATAAAAATAAAGAATACCTTTGATGGACCCATTAGTAGACTGGACATAGCTGTTGAAAGAATAAGTAATCTTGGAAATATGTCACAAATTGAAATGCAAACCGAATAAGGAAGGAAAGGAAAACCTGAATGCGTTATCTAAGAAAAGAAATGAATATGGGAAAATGACAAGAAATGTACCTTACATGTAATTAGATTACCAGAAGGAGAAAGACAGAATAAATCAGAAGAAATATTTGAAGTAATAATTGTTGAGAATTTTCCAAAATTAATGACAAGCTCCAAACTGTTGATCCATGAAGCTCAGTGAACACCTAAAAGAATAAATACCAAAAAATGTACATCTAGTCATAAAATATTCAAACTGCAAAAAACCAAAGGCCCAGTAAAAATCTTGAAAGAAAACAAGGGGAAAAATCTTTCCTGTACAGGAACAAGTTACATTAGACTTCTTGTCAGAAACTATACATGCAAAAGAGCACGGAGTGAAATATTTAAAATGTTGAAAGAGAAAACCCCCACTGACCTAAATATAATGTCCTGAAAAATTATTCCTCAATGTCTAAGAAGAAATAAAGACTTTCTCAAACAAAAACTGAAGGAATTCACCATGAAGAGACCTGTCTTGTAAGAAATGTTAAAAGAAATTCTTCAGTGAGAAAAAAAACGGTATAGATCAGAAACTGGAATCTGCATATTGAAAAGAAGAGAGTTAGGGAAGAAATAAGTGAGGATAAAATAAAACATTTTATTTTTTGTGTTCTCAATTGATTTAAAAATAACTGTTTTCAGAGTAATTATGGTACTCTGAATAAGTGACATGAATGACAGCAATATTAGATAAGATGGAATATTGGCAATACTCTGCTAGGAGATTCAGATGTATGGTGCTATTTGAAGATTAACTTGAAAAAATCATAAGTGTATATTGCAAATCCTAGGCACTATCATTTTAAAATAAGTATAATTGGTATGCTAAGAAAGGAGACAAAATGGAATTTTATAAAACTCTCAATTAAAATCAGAAAAGGCATAAAAACAGGGGAAGAAAAAGGAAATAAAATAATAAACGCAATAAATAGAAAATCATTACTAATGTGGTAGATATAATCCCACTATATCAATAATCAATGGTTTAAATACACCAATTAAAAGACAGATTTTATGAGTGGATGAAAAAATAAACACCAAGACACCGAAGGATATTATCTATAAGAAACCCACTTTAAACACAAAAATTTATATTAAAAGCTAAGCTATGTGGAAAGATATAACATGCTAAAACTAAGTAAAAGGAAAGTATAATAGTTATATTAATTTCAGACAAACAGAAATCAAAACAATGGGAATTATCAGGGATGGAGAGGGGCATTATGAATTGATAAAAGGATGAATTCTCCTAGAATAGAAAACAAACCTTAATATATATGTATCTAATAACAGTATGTTGAAATACATGAAGCAAAAACTGATAGAAATGCAATGAGAAATAAATAAATGCAGTATTATAGTTGAAGAGTTCAACGCTCTCCTCTCAGTAATTGATAGATCCCATTGGCGGAAAATTCGTAAGGCTATAGTTGACCTGAACAATGAATACTACCAGATAAGTTGACTAAAATGACATTTTTAGAATAGTTCATCGGACAATGGCAAAATATACATTTTACTCATGCTCACGTGGAGCATTCACCAAGATACACCAAATCCTCGGACATAAAGCATGTGTTAATTTTTTTTAAGGAATTAACTATGATATTCTCATTAAATATTTTATGAAGCTGTAATCAAGACAGCATGATATTGGTAAAGGAACAGGTACACAAGTAAATAGAAGATAATAGCTCAAAAATAGACCCACACAAATATAATTTTCCTTTTCAACTAACGGTGCTAGAAAGATTGGCCATACATATGAAACAAAAAAAGAATTTAAGTATAAACCTTACATTTGTCAGAAAATTGACTAAAAATGGATCATTGATCTAAATGGAAAACACAATACAATACTATAACACTTCAAAATAATAGAATGAACAGATTTAGATGACCTGGGTTTGGCAATGAGTTTTTAAACAAAATGCCATAAGCATGATCTGTGAAAGAAAAAATTGATAAGTTGGACTTTATTAAAATTAATATCTTCTGCCCTTGCCTTCAATAGACATTGTCAAGAGAATGAAAAGAAAAGCCACAGATTGAGAAAAAAAAATACTCCTAATGGTCTTATATCCAAAATGCCAAAAAATATTATTAGAGTTTAACAACAAGAAAACACCCCACCAAAAGGTACAAGAGATATGAACAGACACCTTGCCAATAGGATAAACAGATGATGAATATGCATATGAAAAATGTTCAATATCATTCGTTTTCAGGAAATTGCAAATTAAAAAAAACAATGAAGTCTCACTTTATACCATTTAGAATGGCTAACATACAAATACCTGACAATACAGATTGCTGGTGAGGATGCGGAGCAACAGGAACCTTCATCTTTTGCAGGGGGGAATTCAAAATGTATAACTGGTACTATACACAAGAACGGAAGAATAGGCTCCACATGTACTCGCCATCAAATTGGCACTAATTGATCAACACTATGGTGCTCACACGGTAGTAATATTCTCCAGGGATTGGGGGTTGGGGGTGGTAAACTCACAACTAATGGACATGGTGAGCATTGTGGAGGGGACGGGCATGCCTCTAATACTAGCTTGGGTGAGGCAAAGTCATAAAATGCGACCAAAATGTTTGTACCCTCATAATATCCTGATATTTAAAAAAATCAGAAAAAAAATGTATAGCTGGTTTGAAAGACAGCTTGGTGGTTTTTTACAAAGCCATACGATGCAGCAATAGCACTCCTAGGAATTTAGTCAAATGATTTGAAAATTTATGCCTATACAAAAATAGTATACAAATGTTTATATAGTAGCTTTATGCATATTTTTCAAAACTGGAAGAAATCAACCAAACAAATTTTACCTTCAGCAGGTGAAAGAATATTATTCAGTGTTAAAATGAAATGAGTTATAAATCCACAAAAATACATAAACAGATTTTAAATGCATCTTGCTAAGAGAAAGAAACTACTATGAAGAGCCTACACATCATATGATTTTAGTTATAAGACGCTCTTCAATATGCAAAATTGTAGAGATGATAGAAAAGTCAATGATTGCCAGTGGTTTGAGGGAGGACTAGTGCTTTGAATGGGTGACCCACAGGTGATTTTTAGTATGATGAAATTATTCTGTTTGGTACTTTAATGGTGGATACATGATACTATGCATTTTTCAAAACAAAGAATTTTATATCACAGTTAACCATATTGTCCCAAGTGGCTTCCTTCCAAAAAGTTTAGGATGGAAAGGGGAACAAAAAATTTACTGTGTCGGCCAGGCGCGGTGGCTCACGCCTGTAATCCTAGCACTCTGGGAGGCTGAGGCGGGCAGATCGTTTGAGCTCAGGAGTTCGAGACCAACCTGAGCAACATCAAGACCCCATCTCTACCAAAAAAATAGAAAGAAATTATCTGGACAACTAAAAATATATAGAAAAAATTAGCTGGGCATGGTGGCACATGCCTGTAGTCCAAGCTATTCGGGAGGCTGAGGCAGTAGGATTGCTTGAGCCCAGGAGTTTGAGGTTGCTGTGAACTAGGCTGATGCCACGGCACTCTAGCCTGGGCAACAGAGCAAGACTCTGTCTCAAAAAAAAAAAAAAAATAGGCCTTGAATGAATGTCTCGTGGAGTTGGGGCTTGATTCTGTAAGCAGTGGAGAACTGCAGGGATGTTTTGAAAAGGAAAGTGGAATGGGCAGAGGGGGCCTTCCCTAGTTGTAGGATCTCCGTATAGAATCTTCATCATCTACTAATGTGAAATATTTGTGGAAGTTTCCTTTGCATCCTTTGGGAAATAGGCATGGGAGAGATGAATCACCATTCCCACTTCCAGAAGAGGCAACATCAAGCAGGACCCACGGAAAATGGTAAGATTGGGTTGGCCAGAAATTAATGTGGCCAATGGATGAGACTGGACTGGAAAGTTTTGTTCAAACTGAGATAACTTTCATTCCCCTGGGGGGGGAAAAATTAATGTTTCTGGGGTGGGGGAGGGGAACAGAAGGATAACATTTTGTCCTCCCTTAGGGACTGGGGGATTATGTAGTTGGTGGCTCTGCCTTCCCTCCCAGTATCTCATCTACACCAGTCCCTGGGCTGGGCATCAGCCTGGCATTGCCAAGCCAGATGGTGAGGCTTTTGCTGCCAGTGTCATCCAGTGGGATAGAGCAGACTTTGCTCCCTGCCTGCTGGCCTCTGAGTATTTCAGTATACAACAAAATCAGGGCGGAAAACATAAGCCATCTTTCACTTGTGTAGCAGTTTATAATACAAACCACTTGTCCAAATATTTACACATTTAATCTCTGCAATTTTCCAAACTATTCTGATTTCCTATCCTTATATTTCTCTCCTACCCTCAACCAGAGTCATTTGTGGACAAATTACTTAACCTCTCTGTAGCTTAAATGAAAAAAAAACTGGAAAAGGCAACAATCCTAACAAGTCATAGTCCTTACCTCAGGTTTCCGGGCAGATAAAATAACGCATAAAGAGTGTTTAGCACAATACCTGGCATACAGACGGCCCTAAATAAATATTAGCTGCTATTGTAGTTATCATTTTTGTTGTTTCTATATTTTATAGTATCATAATCATTGTTGTTTTTATTGTTATCACCATCATCAGGGGTTTGGTCCCATTATGAACCTTCTAGAACTAACTCTAAATTATTATGAGATAATATAAAGTGCCTAGCTCAGTATCTAGTATGGAGTAGCACTCAGGATAAGCTGCAGATGCTAGCTGCCTTTTCCCAAGGGGGCAGGGGTATAAAATCACCACCTCCAGGACTCAGGGATAAGTACTTCCAGGTGCTAGCTCTGTGATCTCTTCCTAGTAACTGGAATTCTTACGTGGTCCTGTGATGATGATTATTTAATGGTTAAGAGCACAGACTTTAGAGCCAGACTTCCTCAGTTCTAATCCTACTCTACCTCTCAGTACCTCAATTTTATGTTTAAAATCAGCAAGTTAATAGTCCTGACTTCATGGAGTTCTATAAAAATTAAATGGGTTAGTAAACGTAAAAGTGCTTAGAAAAATGCCTAGCACATAGTAAATACCATGTAAATTTTAGCTAATATTGCCTTTTTTTACTCTGTTCTGCCCGTGGGCTCACCTAATGTTCTCATCCAATTCTCTCTTGCTTCCTGACCACACGCGTGCACACAGGCGTGCATACACCACACACACGGACACACGGACCTCTGAGCTGCCGATGGCTCCCAGTGGTAACACAGAGATTCCCAACTGTAACATTCTGTACTGACACTAGGGTACCTCATTATTGTCATAGAAATTCAACTACAAATTGCATGATGAGGTTGGAGTCATGCCCAAAAGGCCCCCGGCTTCCTGATTCAAAGCCACAAAGAGTGACAGTATCTTGGTGTAATAACAGAGTTCACCTTTGACAAAGGCCCACAAGTTTGACTTTTCCAGGCCTCATGATTGGCCAATTTCAAGGACACCACCTGACAATATCAAAACGTTCAAGATCTTCATGTGTAAACCAGTGTGTCCATTTATTAACTTACAACAATAAATATATTCAGTGAGAAATAGAATAGTATTTCATATTATCTAGCCAACACACTTTGTTCCTATAGCCAAACTACTCAGGTAATCAAAATTCACACTGTTGTACATAAGAGTCGGTTAACAGATCTGAATGTTAAACCATCAGGCTCTCCGAACATGATGTATCCATCCCAACAAAAGGGATATTATCTGTCCCTTGACAACAAGTAAAGTCATTGAGTCAAAATGTCTTCTACTCAGAGTGCACCTATATATTAATTGCCAACATTTGCCTCTAAGACAGGCTGGTTTTCTGTTGTTGTTTCCATGGATGACCAATTTGTCTTACCCCGTTAACTGACATAGTATTTTGGAGGGAGAAAGAAAGGAAATATGCTAATAAATTTAATCAAGACTTGATCTGGACTGAGATCTATATCTTTAAGATTAATTTGCACTATTTATTCTGAGGACTCATTAATCACTTTTATATTTAGTTCTTTCAGAAGTAATCTTATTGCCCTTATTTCTATATTTTTGAGGGACATTATGTTCTACCCCTAGGAAGTGCCTACATTCTGTTTTGGACTGCTCCGTGATGACGGCTGTGCCCCTGAACTAACATTTTTTATTTGATATGCTACTCTGCTTGACCAGTCAAGCTGGGCATTTGCCTATCACTCTGGCTCCTTACCTGTTACTTCCCAGTGCAGTCCAAGTCCTAAACTCTAACTGTTCCTACTTTTAGGTCTTATACAACTTTATCAACAGATATGGCATTTAGGCTGTGCTAGGGGCTGGACTGTGCCCCACCCCCCCACAATTCATATGGTAAAGTCCTAAGCCCTGGTTCCTTAGACTGCAATTGTATTTGGAGATAAGATCTTTAAAAGAGGTAATTAAGATAAAATGAGGCCGGCCATGGTGGCTCACACCTGTAATCCTAGCACTCTGGGAGGCTGAGGAGGGTGGATCACTCGAGGTCAGGAGTTCGAGACAAGCCTGAGCAAGAGTGAGACCCTGTCTCTACTAAAAAATAGAAAGAAATTATCTGGACAACTAAAAATATATAGAAAAAATTAGCTGGGCATGGTGGTGCATGCCTGTAGTCCCAGCTACTCGGGAGGCTGAGGCAGGAGAACTGCTTGAGCCCAGGAGTTTGAAGATGCTGTGAGCTAGGCTGATGGCATGGCACTGTACTCAGGGCAACAGAGTGAGACTCTGTCTCAAAAAATAAAATAAAATAGAAAAATAAGATAATATGAGTGGGCCCTATTTCAATAGGACTGGTGTTATTATAAGAAGAGAAGATTAGGAAACAGACACTCACAGAAGAAAGACAATAACATATGAAGGCAAAGGGAGAAGATGGCCACCTACAAGCCAAGGAGGGAGTGCAGTCTACAAATAGTTAACACAAAACCTCTGTTAATGAATCTAGTGTGTTTTATCCTAAACACTAAATGTCTTAAAACTGTAAGCAAGTTTATGCATTAAAATGGACAAGGAACTGGGCAGCTTTTCAACTACCAGTCATAAGGAATAACTAAAACTCACTTGATCTGTTGAAGTACGCAAGCACGTCCTGGAGCTGTTTGCTTCACCACCTGAGACACAAGCCTGCCGATCCTTTATCTGATGAACAGAAGGACCCACAGCCCTGATGGATCCTCTGCCCTGAGATGAGCTCCACGTGTCTTTGTTCCTGATGATACAAGAACAGAAAATTCATAAAGCATCACCCAATTGGTTTTCAGAGAAGGGACCATCATAGGATAGTGTAGAGTGAGAGCACTCACTAGAAAATAAAAAAAATAAATCCAAAGATGTTTGCTAAATGCAGAAAACCGAGGCAGAGGCACCAAGGTGCCACATTCCAAGATCTCAATGGAGGATTTTCTAATTGTCAACATCTGCTGTAGTACTCACCCAAAGCAAGACGGGAGATAGGAGGTTAGGGGGGAATTTAGTTTTGTTCTGAGAGGAAGAGACGTTGGTAAGCTATAATCCATCCCCCCAAAAAGAGTTTAAAATAGAGTTAAAATAAATTGCTACAGCAGAAGACAGAGAGAAACATAAAATGATTGTTGTTTTTCTCATGCATATTATTTATTTAATTAGTTCTACTATTAATGAATCTACTAATTGCCATATGAACAACAGTCTTATTGTTGTTTTCTATCACTAATACAATTTATGTGACAAAGAAGTTAACAATGACACATAATTTCAAAAATACCATGAATAGGAAATATGGAATAATTGTATATTTTTATTTAAAGTAATCATCCATCTGTATATAATTGTTTATTATGTATTATGGGGCGGTAGTTTTTTGTTGTTTTTCTGTTTCTCCTGTGGAACAGGAGGGCGGGTCTCAGAAGCAGCACAGAAAGATCTAATTACATTTAACTCTCTCACTATATGGCTAGAACACATGCCCCTGAGCACATAATCATTCATGAGGAGTTTATCATTCTGACAAGACTTGCAAGAACAGAACAAGAATGCAAGAGCACAAAACATTGCATTTTACGCCAGCAAGGGCTGGTGCAGAACACTGTAAGGAAGCACGTTTCATATAACACAAAATCTATGACCTCAGCAGATCATCGAGCCAACAGCAGTGTATCCCGATCAATTAAGGAGGACGATTTTGGCGCTGATTACTATACTGATGAAATGGATTCCTTCTTGAACTTTTTATTTATTGTAAGTTTTTTTAAAAACTATTTTAATACTATTTTAGGTGTTTTCACCCAATTCTCTATTTTCTAATAGAGCTGGATTTTGCCACATGAAAATTTGCCAGGCACTCTAATTCTTAGAAACACCCTCCATTCACCAGATAAGAGTAGGTAGCCTACTGCATGTTCCCAGCCACAAAATTTCTTGGGTTTGATTGATAATTTTATTTTCACCTTCTTTGGAAAGAGCCCAACCCACAAATAGGTAGTTCCTACAGCCAGAACTACCTCATTGATTTAAGACAGAATTTTGGGTGTTTGAATTTGTTGGGCTTTTTTTCTTTTCCTTGTTTATAAAACACAAATTAGAATTATTTTCATTTGAATTTGGGTCAAATATTATGGGTCAGGTGATGCCACCAAGTACATATTATAGTAATCTCTAGTTCTTGAAATAACCAGAAATTCTTCCTGATTAAAGAGACCCTTTATTTTCTGACACTGGTCAGTAATATGTCCAGCCATAGACTAAGATAATCCCTATGGTACTGATATTTAATACTCCAGAAAGGGTTCTGTACTTTCAAGATTCCTCAAACCTCTTTGATTTCAAGGCTCTAAAATTGATTCAACCCTTTAATGTACAAAGAAAAAGATTCTGAAATAATGAAATGTCAGTGCTTAAGGTACAAAAATGTCAGAAAAGCTCAGTGAAGCATATTATATAGGTGTCATATAAATGATCTAAATGGTTATATTATTTGTTCTCAACACATTTATTGACAGTCTGCTATGAGCAAGGAATTATATATAACAGCTGCTATGGAGAATGAAAAGATAAAGTGAACACAGTCCCAGCTGATCATGAACTTACAATTCAGTGAGAGAGACAGACAGGCACAAATAATCAGAATATGAAGCACTCAGAGTTTGCCTTGCAGTGGAAGAGAAATGGAATTCAAAATTGGAGCAGTCACAGTTGTAGCAGTAACCAGCTGTATAACAGTGAACATAATTCAGAGTCTCTGTAACATAGTCCTAATATGTAAAATAAGGTGCTGCATGGGTTGATCCAATGGTCTCCGATATTTATTTATAATGATATGCATGTACTAACATACTACACATACTATAACACAATAATTAGCTCAGGAGGCTTTTAAAAATACCAAGGCCAGGATGCCCTCCAAATGAATTATATCAAGATGTCTGGGAGTGGGGCATACAAACGGCCATTTTTTGAAGTACCTTAAGTGTAGGCCATGAGTGGTGGCTCATGCCTGTAATCTTAGCACTCTGGGAGGCCGAGGCAGGAGGACTGCTTGAGCTCAGGAGTTCGAGACCAGCCTGAGCAAGAGTGAGACCCCATATCGACTAAAAATGTTGATAGAAAAATTAGCTGCGAGTGGTGGCGCATGCCTGTAGTCCCAGCTACTCGGGAGGCTGAGGCAGGAGGATTGCTTGAGCCCAGGAGTTTGAGGTTGCTGTGAGCTAGGCTGATGCCACTGCACTCTATCCAGGAGGACAGAGGAGACTCTGTCTCAAAAAAAAAGTAGCTTAAGGCTAGAATAAGACACAGATAAATAAGAAATAAAAATCTGTATTTACTTTGAAATTTGTCAGAGAAATCTCCGAGAAAGTGACATTTGAAGGATGAAAAGTGGCTCCCTGTTAGGAGTTGAGCACTGTGGGCTGGTCTGTGCTTGGGGAGAGGGGCTGGCAATATGAATATTGCAAACGGGAGGACAAGCAGGAGACCCACACCCGGAAAGAGAACCGAGTGGGGGCAAACCTGGCTGAGCCCAAAGAGTGACAGGAGATGAAGCTGGAACATTAGACACAGGCTGGTCCTCCAGGGCCTTATGGTGTGGAGTACAGTTTACACGGACTGTAAGAGAAAGCCAGGGAGTGTTTTAGCAGGTCAGTCATGTGGTCTGATGTGCATTTAAAGAAAATACTTTATATACACTTAGCCTCAACAGAGGCACATCATATAGCCCATCAGTTTGGCTCCCAGGTATACCTCTAATAGAAATGGGTACACATGACCTTCAAAATGCATGTGCTAGAATGTTCATAACAGCATTCAAATTATCCCAAAACTGGAAACCACCCAAATGTCCACCAACTGTAGAAGGGATGAATACATTGTAGGATAGTGCTAAAATGGAGCCCTACTACAACCACATGCAACAACATTGATGAATCTTGCAAACATTATATTGTGTGAAAGAAACCAGGCATAAAAGAGTATATACATGTGGTCCCTGTCATATAATATACAAAAATAACTCTTCCCCTGGAAAAAAAGCGAGGAGGAGGAGATGGATCCTTTGAATATATATTCAAGGTTGAGAATCAATGATATGATATAATGGATGCCATAAAGAGGCAGAGTCTCTCTCAAGCCTGTAATTCTAAGTGTAGCTAGAGTAAAAGCATATTCCTGTAAATATATGTACACACACACACACACACACACATATATAAATATCTGTTGCAGCTTTCAGATTCCTTTTTAAGAGAGCTTTGAGAAGATTAACACCTAAGAGTAGAATATTATAATTCTGTCCAAAAATTTTAAAACTCTCCTTCTGAAAAATTTTTTAAAAATACTATCTGCCTGGATTCCCCAAAAAAATAAATAGAGGGAAAGAATGGATTCATCGGAAGGGGATAATGGAGGCACCTGCAAAGGAAAATCACAAAGACCAATGACTATTATGGGCCTGTTGACAAGGCTACCTCTATCATGGAAATGTGGAAATATTGTAGAAAGCTACGTGGAGACCCACCAAGCAGTCTTCTGATTAAAATGTGGCACCCAAGTAAGAGCCCATCTAAAGGACGAGGAGTGATTGGTCCTACTAACAGGAACATGCTTCCATTCCTCTCTTTGTATCCATGTCTTTTTCCACAAACAGTCTGAATTTATACTTCAGTTTTTGTAAGCCAAGAGAATACTAGACTTTTCCTTAGAAAATTCCTTTTTGAATACTGCATGATTCCACTTATATGAGATATCTAAAATAGTCAAACTTATACAAACAGAGTGGTGGCTGCCAGGGGACAGGGAGAGGGAAAAAATAGGAATTGTTCTTATATAAATATAAAGTTATACAAGAGGAATAAGTTCTAGAGATCTGCTGTACAACATAGTACCTATAGTTAACAATACAATGTTATGCACTTAAAAATTTGTTAAGAGGGCAGATGTCATGTTAAGTGTTCTTAACACACACTACACATACACATACACACCATACAAAAGCAGAAGGACACAAGGAAACTTTGGGAGGTGATACACAATTTTATTACCTTGATTGTGGTGACGGTATTGCAGTTGTATTCAGAAGTCCAAACTCATCAAATTGTATATATTAAATATGGGCAGTTTTATGTGTCAATAATATCTCAATAAAGCTATAAAAGAAAAGTCCTTCCATGTGCTCATAAATTAGAATTCTTAGCTCACATGGCTAAGGGGTAAACCCAACCTTGGTGAATATGTTCTTTCCTCAGATCTAGACACAATTCATTGAAAGCTTCATACCTTCACTTTAACAATGGCTTTGTTTTGTGGGGCAGCAGGTGGGCAGGGCTGGAAGGATAAACAGGGGAGAGAAGAAACACCACCCCACCACCCCACCCCTCCACCCCACCCCGTATTAAATGGCCCTAGCAATTGTGAGATACTTCTCAACATCTGCAGTATTGAAACATGAAATAAAAATGTGCATCTTAGAATCAAGACCATAAATTCCTTCCAAGCCTCTTCCTGTTCTTTGTCTGGTGACCTCCCATTGTTTCAGCTTCCCTTTCCTCTGGTGTTGCATGCTGGTCTCACGAGCAAGGTCTCCCGGGCTTTTAAAAAGATTAAAAGAGACTACTTCCCTCAGCAGTGACATTTTTCCACTTGAGATGTTTCCTCTGGTGCCCAGTCCCTCAGCGTCCCAGCCGCTGCAGCTGAACGCAGCCGTGGGCATCCATTGTACTTGTGCTATTTGGGAGCCCTGAAAACCATGCTGCAGCCTGCGGAGGAAGAGCAATGTGGGTCATCCGTAGTTGGAGTGGAGAAGAAATAATACAAAGGCTTGCTAACAAAACCTTCCCGTGGATAAGGCCTCCTGGGAAGCAAAGGAAGCAGGCAGGCTAACCTGGGTGGAGTCACAAGAAAATGGAACAGCTATTTTTAGCACAAATGCTTGGCATTTAAAGGAGCCACAAACAAAGTCCTTAAGAGGAAGAAAAAAAGACAGGGACTGAGGCTACAACTGTCACACCTGTCACACTAGACAGGTATCAGGTGAGAAAATAGCCCTGCCCAGATATGGCTTCACACATATAACACACCCAGTTAGCAGCATAATCAACTAACTATTGCCAACTGGAATCAACTGTTTTTAAGCACTGCATTGAGATTATAATCCAATTGTTTAGTGACTAGCCAGGATTGAAACCCAAAACAATTTGCAATTCCATACTGTCCATTTATCACCCCTTGTTGCCACAGGCAGTTTTAAGCTGCCTCAACAAAGCAGATTGAGGAAAGTCTCAGGGGACTCCATGCTTAGGCTGACTTCCTGGGATTGCAAGACCCTTCTGTCTCCTTTCCCACCCCACCATAAAAATGAAAGAAAACAAACCAACACATACCAACATAATCACAGGGAATTCCATTTATTCCCACGGTATGTACCACTCTCACCTTGAAGACAATAAAAAATATTGCCTTTAACATTTTAAAAATATAAAACCTCTTAGATCCCCTGACTCTATAAAAGAGCGCACGCACATGCAAGCAAATCCCAACCTGTTTCACAGCTTCATTAACTTGAACGTATGATACATCCCATCAACACACATTGATTGTTGTGGCAGTTGCTTGTGATGGTCGAGCCCCAAATGGCTAAGTTAAAAAAAAAAAGAACAGAATCAGGCAATGTCTGATGGACATTCAAGAGAAAAAGAACAGCACATAGGTAAGTCTCTAGAAATCAGTAATCCCAAGAAAAGACAAACTCCACAAAATGTACTGAACATCTCCTGTGTGCTAAGCACTGTAGAGAATATGAAATAAAACATGGTCTCTGATCCTGAGGACTTAAGAGTCTAATGGGCCTAAAGACATACAAATGTCAATCAATTAATGATTAAGTAAGTGTTGATCACTGTATGCCCAAGAGGTATGATCAAGTAGGTTTGGGGTATGCTGCAGAAATCTGCGTCCCTTAAATGACTGGCAGCTGATGATGATGCACAGACAAATTTGGGAACAACTGGTCCAGGAACAGTACTTGAGAACTCAAACCAAGGGCTTTGAAAGCACCAACAGAAAGGAAAATCAAGCCAGGTATGGTGGCTCACACCTATAATCACAGCACTTTGGGAGGCCAAGGCAGGAGGATTGCTTGAAGCCAGGAGTTTGAGACCAGCCTGGGCAACATAGTGAGACCCACAGCCTTTACAAAGCAATGATTTAAAAAATTAACCGGGCGTGCTGGCACACACCCGTAGTCCCAGCTACATAGGAGGCTGAGGCAGGAAGATCACTTGAGCCTGGGAGTTTGTGGCTGCAGTGACCTATGATGACACCACTGCACTCCAGCCTGGGCAACAAAGTGAGACCCTATATCTAAAAAGAAAAACAAACAATAAAAGGAAAGCAATTAAAGCTTCATGGAGGTGATGGGAATTGAGCTGGGATTTGAAAGCTTTTTAACAGGCATGGACAGAGATAAGGTGATTCTAGAATGAAGGGAAATCATATGTTATGTATTTGCTTATGGCTCTGTCCCTTAACAAATTAGCAATGCCCTACAACAAAAAATAAATAAAACATTAATCAAACAAGAATAAAAAGAGAGGGATGAGGTTAAAAGAAGAAAGGCAAATATGCCAGTCTTAAGTATTCAATCCGATTTCTGTGAATGAGCATGTAAGTCTGACTTTATGACTCCAGCCACCACACAGGCAGTGTCATCAAAAGCAGCCACCTGGAGGGCACAGCAAGTTCAAGGCACACCAAGAGGTTCACTGTAAGGTCAGAAAATAGATAGGACAAGGCTATGAAAAATAAGACTATTACTAATCCTTCTACATTTCTACATTGTACACAACTGTCTACTCTCCAAAGACACCTCTTCCAAACTGTTCTATTTCCAGTTTTTAAATAGTCCCAAATTCTTTGAGACTTTTCCCAGTAAGAGGTGGGGTCTGTGTTTCCTCCTCTGCAATGCACTTTGCCCAACAGAATACAGTAGGGAGGATCCTGTGCCAGTTACCTTAGAAACCAGCAGCTTCCACTTCCTGTGTCTTGGGACACTCATTCTTAGAGCCCAGCCCCACACTGCCAGGAGGAGTAGGCGCATGGACCGAGCCCAGGTAGGTGTTTCACTTTACAGACCCAGCTGGAGTCTCAGCAAAAAGCCAGCACTGATGGCCAGACACGCAAATGAAGAATCTTCCAGATGATCTCAGCACCCAGCCGTCATGTTACCCTCAGCCTTCCCGTCTTTCTTGTTGACAGACAGACACCACGGGGCACAGACAAGTTCTCGCCCCTGTGCTCTGTGCAAATCCCTGGTCGTGGTGTCTGTGAGCACAACAGAACGATTATACTACCAAATTTTGAGGTAGTCTGTAATGTAGTGGTAAGTACCTGGAATACTCCCCTGTATTTCCCTCGTCTCTTGAATCCTCTTATTAAATCCCTCTCCCCAAACACACACAAACACACACACACACACACACACACACACACACACACACTCACAGAACTTCTTTTCCCACTCTCAGGAAATAGCTTTATTTTCTACCTTAGAAAAAAATAAAAGAATCGAATCAGAACTCCCTCAGTCTACTTGTACCAAACATAGCGCATCACCTACAGCTGTAGCCATATTTCTATTGCAACGGCAATCTCCTTTCTAAGGTAATCTGAGGGGCCTGAGGGAGAGCATGTTGGTGGGGGACAGTGCATCACCCTCTCAGAAAACTCCCTGTGTCATGGATTTGACCTTTCCCTCCTGACTGGAAAGTTCCCATCCCCATTTAAACATGTCCAACTACCTCTTATTAAAATAAACGAACATTATGGACCCCACACCTCCCTTTTAGCTTCTGCCCTACCTCAGCTTCCTTCACAGAGCCAGGTATTCTAACCATGTCCCTTTCGTGCTCTGTCACTCACTTTTCAGGTGCCTCTTACCTGGCTTCCACATCATCATTCCATTTAAATAATTCTCACTCATGTTACAGGAAACCTCCACTTCACTAAATCCTTTGAACATTCTGGATGTCTTATTGATATCTTCAGCTGCAAGCAACCATGTGGAGGCTTCCTTCTTTCTGGAAACATTCTCTTCTGCTCCTCGTTCTCCTCCTACTACTCAGTTTTCCTCCTCCTTCTCAGTCATATTTTCTGGTTCGATCTTCTACTCAGCCGTTACATTTTGGAGTTCCTTTCTTGGTCCCTCTACTTCTCATTACATACTCTTTTCCTGGGAAATCTCACCCACAGCCTTGGTTTAATTACCATGTGAAATCACAAATTTACATCTCCACCCCAGATCTCTACTGTAAAGTATTAAAATAAATCCATATATCTAACTGCCTATTTAATGCCTGTCTTCCGTCTTAAACCTGGTCCTCTTCCAACACTCCCTGTCTTAGTGCATGGTACCATCATCCATTCAATTTTTCAAGCCTAGAAACCTAGTAATTATCTATTATACCTCTCTTCTTCCTCCCCATATTCAATTTCTCACCAAATCCTGTCTATTTTACCAACAAAATATCCCCTATAGTCTTTCTTTTTAATCCACCACTGCTTCTCTTCAAACATCTGACCCGTTCCCCAGACCCAGAGTGATCTTTCCAGTGTAATTATTAGGTAGGTATTATTGTGACTATTTTATACAGGAGGAACCTAAGACGCGGGGCAATCACCTTTTCCCCCTTACAAGTGGTCTAGTAGATTCCGCCAGGCTGCCAGGGCTGTCACTCGAGGAGCCGCCTCCCCCGCCCCCCGCCATGGCCCCGCCCCCCGCCGTGGCTGCGATCTCGCGGGAAGAGCGGCGGGCGCGGCGGTGCTCGGTGGGCGGCTGCGCGCCGAGCGGGAGGGCTCTCCTCACACAAGCGCTTCCTCGCCGAGAGGCTGGAGCTGCGGCAGCGCGGGCCTGAGCCGCGGCTTGGCGGCCGTCTCCTTCTCGTCCTCAGGGCTCCCGGGTCCGCTCGCCCTCCGGCGCTGCTCAGGTAAGAAGGCTCCGAGCGCGTCTCCGCTGAGGAGCGGCGGCAGAGCCGGGACGCCGAGCAGCCGGGGCAGGCGGGCTCCTGACGGGGGCGGCTCCGGGGGCTGCGCGGCGCTGCGTGGTGGGCGCGAGGCTTGGCGGGGGTCGGGAGTGCGAGGGGCGAGGAGGCGGTGCTGTGGGATCTGGGTGCGGGCGCCGAGGGGCGGTGTAGCGGGTTCCAGAGGTCTCGAGGTGAGGGGGCAGCTTCCTGGGGGTCCTGGGGCTCTTCCGGCTTGGGATCGCGGTGGGTGGCGGCATAGAGGATTCCAGGTGTTTGGAGTCGAGGGAGATTTATCAGAGTCTCGAGGTTCTTGGAAGTGGTGTACTGGGGTTCCGGCCTAAGGGGTCTGTTTATTGGGGTCTCGGACTCTTTGGGGGCAGAAGAAGCAGTTTAGCAAGGTCCTGGGTCTCCGGGGGCAGGTCGTTAGGGCTTGGGGGGGGTCCTTTGAGCAGGCGTGGGCGTCTGTTTGGCATTGCTGGGGTGAAGCCGCAGGGTATCAGGGTTCTGGGAAGAGGGGTCTGTTGGTCGGTGTGTCCGAGTGAGAGGGCGACGCATCTGTTCTGCAGGGGCTGGGGCCGCCTTCCTGGGTTGTTGGGGGCGGTAGGGTGTAAGGCGGCCAGCGTCTGTACTGGGCTTTCTGCTTTGCACAGGTCTCTTTGGAGCACCACTGTTGTGCCTGTCAAAGGGACTAGGTCACTGTAGTCAAAGAAGCCAAGTGTCAGTATTGACATAACGTTGAAAGTCTTCATTTATGCAACATATGTTTTTTTAGTACTTGCTATGTGTTAGTCATTGTAGTAAGCACTGGGGCTATTGTGGTGAACGAGACAGACAGGGTCCCTGCCCTTGTATATGTAGCACTACTAAAGACAATCAGAAAGCTATAGCATTATTTTATAAAGAATTCTTCATGTATTTCGTTCTTATATGAGCTCTTTGAAAACCAGTACTAGTGTTCTTTGTTTTGGCTTTTTCCTCATCCCAACACTACAACAGTTTTTTACATACTAGGTCATTAAATATGAAATGTTCGATTTCGAATCAAAAATGTAGTTTATTATATCTCAAACAAGAAGCCGTACAATTAATGAAAGTATGAGCCTAAACTATCAACACAGTTTTGCCATCTTTACGGTAGCTTGTTTATGCCAGCAGCAAAGAAGCCTGGACAGCGAGTGGCGATGAAATCGCAAAAGGTGTTTTCCATAGCTTGTTGAGAATTGAATATTTTTCCTGGCAAGAAGTGGTCCAAAGCCTGGAAGGAAGTGGTAGTCAGTCAGTTGCTGCAAGGTCTGATGAATACGGTGGATGACAGTTTCCAAGTCCAGTTTCTGTAGTTTGAGCAGCGTCGTTTGTGCAACATGTGGTCAAGCATTCTCTTGCAAGACGATTAGCCTGTCTCTAGTGTCTGTTGACCAGTCTTGGCTGCTTAATCACAAGCATCCTCATCATTTCATCCAGCTGGTTGCAGTAGACATCTGCTGTAGTCGGTTGACCAGGTTTCATGAAGCTGTAGTGGATAATACCAGTGCTGGACCACCAAACAGACACCATTAGCTTTTTTTTTTTTTTTGATGAATATTTGGTTTTAGACTGTGTTTTATCACTTCATCTTTATCCAACCATTGTGCTGAATGTTTGCGCCTGTCAAAAAGAATTCATTTTTCATCACACATAACAGTACAGTACCGAAATGGTTCACCTTTATGTTGTGACAGCGAAGAAAGGCAAGCTGCAAGACAATTTCTCTTTTGACATTTATTTAATTCATGCAGAACCCATCTATCCAGCTTCTTTACCTTGCACCTTGCAGTTTGTTTCAAGTGGTCCAATATTGTTGGAATAGTAACATCAAACCTTGTGCTAATTCACACATGGGTTGAGATATTCGCTTCCACTACAGCTTTCAGCTCATCATTATCCACCTTGGTCTCAGGCTGCCGACATGGTTCATTTTCAAGATTAAAATCACCAGAATGGAACTTCTCAAACTATCGAAGTACTATGTGTTCATTAGGCACATTCTTCCCAAACACTTCGTTGATATTTCGAGCTGCCTGCAGTGCATTGGTTTTACAACAGAATTCATATTAAAAAATAACTCGAACTTTTTTACTTATCCATGGTTTCACAAAAATTGCTCTAAAGAACTTTGAAAGATGATCACAAGCCAAAATGGGCATTTGAAAGACTGAGGAGGTACCTTCACAATAAATATAAAACAAGAAGTGTCAAAGTGAAATGTCAGAGATATCAACTGTCAAACTTAGTATTTAAGGAAATCAGATATTTCATACTTAATAACCTAAAAGATACTCAACAGCTATGGTTAACACAGGCTTGCTTTGTTTTTGCTTTGCATTGACTTAGGAATGTCGCTCTCGCTCTCGCTCTCTCAGCTATTTGTTACTTCAGAAGCAGTGAGGAATTTTGAGATCAATCCAGACTCATGACAATTTAAGATTTAATCAGATGCCCATTGAGGACTTTTTAAAAAGGCCTCAAGAATTACCATGTACTCCATTTTACTTTTCCTAGTAAAGATTCTAAAGTGCTAAAGGCAGCTCTGTTTTGTTTTTTTCTCCTAGGTTCAACAGCCAGAAAACATTTACGAAGTTAAAAAAAAAAAAAAAAAGCAGTTGCTTTAAACTAGTATTCATCAATGGTGAAAAATCACCCATTCAGGAGGGTTGTTAAACTTCTTCATATGGCTTTTCTGTAGACTTTTTAAATAATGGAAGAGATTTACTATCTGTTTGCTATTCTTAGAGCTTCTGTTTTCTTCATAATTCCCTTTTGTGCTCCCACTATGTGTTGAGTGTCGGTCTACTCTGCATGGAAAAACTGCAGGATTCTCATCAGTTGTTGAAAGCCTTCTAAAAGCAGTTATTCTTAGTTTCCTTAGTGATAGTCAAAGTTACAATTCTGTACCATGTAGTTTCCCAAAGCAGCAAAGTGGAACTTTAGTAGTGATGGATTGGAGTGAGCAAAGGTGTGTGAGATTTATAGATAATCTACCCAGGCATTAATTTTAAACTTGGACATCACAGAACTTTGTATCAGAATTCTTAGCAAGTGGCTAAATACACTTGTAACACAAGTTTGAGCTACGAAGTATACATGTCACCTGGGACCTTAATTTCCATACGAGGCTCTCCATCCCAAATCCCTTCTTGATTCTTTGATGATTTAACATCATTTATGGATAATTTCTTATCAATCTGACTCTTTAGGATTGTAAACAGCCTAAATATATTGTATACCAAACTTCATTTCTGAAAGAAGAACTTGTGGAATAATGCGTGAAAAGTTCATTTGATTTGCTTCAGTAGAGGTGGCTATTGTGATGTCATTAATAAGTTGGGATGATATTGAGGGCAGGAAGGTGATAGCTAGTTTCATTTTTTAGAGGTAGGTAGTGTAATGTACTGTAGTCTTTAAAATGTCACTAGATAATGTTGATTTCTGTGAATTTTTTGGCATCTCAGTGGCTAGTAAAGTATAGCATCCTTTACTATAGTTGGGTTTTGTTCTTATGTAAAAATTCTTATGAAATTGAAACTTTTGAAGTATACCAGTGAATGGTGCAGTAGTAATGACCGCAGTTTTCTTGATTCTTTCAAAAAGAGAGGGGAAAAAAGCTGTGGTTAGGGACATTAAAACATAGGAGTCACTTAAACATATACAATGCTACAGAGAGACAGATGAAATTTACTAACTTACTGACAGATGTTGACTGGGTGCATTGTGTGTATTTGGAAGTGAGATTTGGATTACTAAAGCAGCCTTTGTTTAGTAAGTTGAACATCTAGTGAGAAGATTAGGTGGAGCAATAAGCATAGAGATTTGCAGTAGGTGCTGTTTTAATGGATGTTTAAACTGACTGTAGTGACTTCTTATAGCTACTACATAGAAATAGCTTCAGTTATAAAGGATATGGTACCAGAAGTAATTCATATGTTTTCCAAACTGTGTTTCTGGTGAAAATAAACCTGAATTCTTGAAGCAGATCATTTCACATATAATTGGATATAATATTAGGAGAACAAAAGGCCTGAAGCAAAAACTGTTCTTATGGAGGCTTTTTGCTTTCCATTTTAAATTAGTACAATTGCTGATTATTTCTTTTAAATGTCTGATTCTTTTAAAAAGGTATAGCAGTGTGAAATCATTTTTAAATTGAGTACTACAAGTGAGAACAACAGTATCCTTAAACACAAGCAGTCATCGAGTTTAGCTTAAATGGAAATAGTTGACTGGATATGTTTTTTAAAAATAATACCTGAGATAAACTTAAGAATTGAATAGATTAAATAATACGATAAAGGTATACAGGAGGGATAGTACCGTTATACTAAGTGGTTTGTGTGTGTGTGTGTGTGTGTGTGTGTGTGAGGCAGAGACCTGCTCTGTCTCCCTGGCTAGAGTGCCGTGGCGTCAGCCTAGCTCACGGCAACCTCCAACTCCTGGGCTCAAGCATTCCTTCTGCCTCAGCCTCCCAAGTGGCTGGGACTACAGGCATGTGGCACCATGCCCGGGGTAATTTTTTCTATATAGTTTTAGTTGTCCAGCTAATTTCTTCCTGTTTTTTTCGTAGGGACGGGGGGTCTTGCTCTTGCTCAGGCTGGTTTCAAACTCCTGAGCTCAAACGATCCTCCTGCCTCGGCCTCCCAAAGTGCTAGGATTACAGGCATGAGCCACCGTGCCAGGCCTATACCAAGTTTTTTTTTAAAAAAAATGAAATTAGGCTGGGTGCGGTGGCTCATACATGTAATCCCACCACTTTGGGAGGCTGAGGTGGGAGGATGGCTTGAAGCCAGGAATTTGAGGCCAGCCTGGTCAACATAGTGAGACCCCATATCTACAAAAAATTAAAATATTAGCCAGGCATGGTGGCACATGGCTGTAGTCCTAGCTACTCGGGAGGCTGAAGCAGGAGGATCCCATGAGCCCAGCAGTTAGAGGCAGCAGTGAGCTATGATGATGCCACTGCACTCCAACCTGGGTGACAAAGCAAGACCTCATCTCTACAAAAATGATAATAAATAAACTTCGATTTCTGTAGTATGTGGATTTCAATGTTTTGTGACCACATGTATATGTAGTATAATAATAATTCACTGGAAGCTTATAGTATTACTGTATTAGTTGAGGAAAGATAAATAAATTCTTGCCAAATAGTGGAATTACTTCTGAAATATTGTTTTCTGGTTTACATCCTGTTTCCCTCATCCTGCTTATTCAGATGAAGCAACTATTTTTTCCCTAATAATAAAGGTAGAAACATGATTGTTTTACTTTTTCATTGCCAGAATGCTTTCTATGCAATTGGAATAGAATTAATCACATCCCTCCTGCCCCAAATTCTCTACTGACTGTGAATCAGTATTCTTTTTTAAAAAAAATTCTTTAATGAAAGTACTTTTATGATACCACTAAGCAGATGCCAGGGTTTGCTTTTCAATTAGGTGGGTTTGTGATGGTTAGCAGATTAGACTCCTTCGCAGGTGATGTGTGACCTAGGGCAACTGACATTTAGACTGTTGATCCCCCCAGTGATTTTACGTGTTGGGACTGAGCTGAGAAATTTGTCACTTGCTCTATCTTAAAAGTAGGCAGAAATAAACAAGAGGATTTTTATAGACTGTAAAATCCAAACTAAACATCCTAGAAAAGACTTGAAGACTTAAAAGTTTTTTTAAGTATCAGAAATTTTATTTTTTTAATGAACCTGCAGGAAAACTGAGTTTTTCTGTGTACAGTTGATGTATTTCAACATATGTACAGATTCATGTAACCATCATCATAGTCAGTATCCAGAACAGTTCCATTAGCTCAAGAACTACTTCATGTTATCCCCGTATAGTCACACCCTCTCCGCACCCCAAAATCCCTGGCAACCACTCTGACATTTTAATTTTGTCTTGTAGAAAATGGTTATTAAATGAAATCCTATATCATGGAGCCATTTGAGACTATTACACACGTATTTACTCAGCATAATGCCATTTAAGATTCATCTGAGTTGTTCTATCTATTGATATCTTCATTCCTTTTTATTACTGAGTAGTATTCAGTTGTATGGGTGTACTGCAGTTTATTAGTTCATTAGTTGAATGACATTTTGATTGTTTCCAGTTTTTAGCTATTTTGAATAGAGCTGCTATAAACATTTGTGTATAGGCTTTTGTGTGACTATGAGTTTTCTTTCTCTTGGGTAAAAATACATAGAGGTGAGATTGCTGAGTCATATAGGAAGTATATATTTAACTGTATAAGAAATTAGCAAACTGTTTTCTAAGATGGCTATACTATTTTATATTCCCATCAGCAATGGATGAGTGTTCTAGTTGCTCTGCATACTTGCCAACACTTGGTATGGTCAGGTTGTTTTGTTTTGTTTTGTTTTTAATTTAGCCATTCTAATAGATTGGTAATGCTATCAGAAAAAAATTTTTTTTTTTTTTGATACATAGTCTCACTCTCTTACCTGAGCTAGAGTGCCATGGTGTCAGCCTAGCTCACAGCAGCCTCAAACTCCTGGGTTCAAGGGATCCTCCTTGCCTCAGCCTCCCGAGTAGCTGGGACTACAGGCACACGCCCCCGTGCCCGGCTAATTTTTTCTATTTTCAGTTGTTTGGCTAATTTCTTTGTATTTTTAGTAGAGATGGGGTCTGGCTCTTGCTCAGGCTGGTCTCGAACTCCTGAGCTCAAGCAATCCTCAAGCCTCTGCCTCCTAGAGTGCTGGGATTACAGGCTTGAGCCACTGTGCCCAGACAGGGATAATGGTTTTAATTTGCATTTTTCTGATAGCTAATGATGTTGAGCATCCTGTCATGTGCTGTTTTTGTCATACCTATATCCTCTTTGGTTGAAGGATCTGTTCAGGTCTTTTGCCCATTTAAAAAAATACAACCTTTTTATTTTGAATTTATATAAGAGTTGCAGTAATAATACAGAGTTCCTTTACATCCCTGACACAGCTTCCCATAATGCTAATATTTTAGAAAACCAAAACCAAGTACATTTATCAAAACTAAAAAAACCAACATTGGTGCTTTACTATTAACCAAACTCTGGATGCCAGACTTGGATTTTGCCAGATTTTCCGCTAGTCTCCTTCTATTCCAGGATCTGTCCAGGATTGCAGATTGCATTTGTCATGTCTCCTTAGTCTCTTTTAGTCCATGAGAGTTTCTCAGTCTTTCCGTGTTTTTCCTAACCGTGACAGTTTTGAGTACCAATCCCAGTGAGGTGTTTTGCAGAATGTTCCTCCATTTGCATTTGTCTGATATTTTTCTTGTGATTAGACTGAGTTTATGGGTTTTAGGGAAGAATATCATAGAGGGAAGTGCCCTTCTCCTCACATCTTATCGGGGAGTACATGATGACAAACTCATTTGGTTAAGGTAGTATTTGCCACATTTCTCCACTATGAAGTTAGTATTTTGTCCTTCCATATTCTATTCTATAGAAGTGAGTTGCTAATTTCAGCCCACACTCAAGGAGATGGGGAGGTGGTTTAATCTTGTGGATGGGGTATATCTACATATGTTGTTAGGATTTCTTCTGTACAGAAGCTTTTGTCCCTTGTCTTCCATTTGTTTGTCATTTATAGCAATATGTACACTTATTTTATACATTATACATATTTAATCCCATACTGTGTGATTTTGTTGCTAAAATTGTTCCAGTTTTGGTCCTTGAATCCCTTTGACATGTCCCTCTTTTCTTTTTTTAATCCTTCCTTGATTTCTGGCACTACGCAATACTCCAGGCTCATCATGCATTTTCTCTGCCCTACCCCTAGAATCAGCCATTTCTCTAAGGAGCCCTGGTTTCTTGTATTGGAGAATTATGTTTCTACCCAGTACCCAGGATGTCTGTCTGGGTACTGGGTATACTCCTTGCTATGTAGGGTTATCACTGTTTTTTAGGCCTTCTTAGAGGACAGAGCTGGGGAATATACATGTATATACTAATCCACGTATCTGTATACATGTGTAGTTGTTTCTGTATCAATCCATCTTATGACATATTAAGCTGTATATGTTAAGTTCATATTGATGTCTGTAACTCTAATCCAGTGCCACAGGGTTCATGCTAGGCTTCCCTACTTTGCTTATCTGTAACTTTCCTCTCTAGCAGTGAGAAACCTGGCTTTGATCATCCATTTACTCATTTGTTCCATCCCATTTAAGCAAGTTCAGAATTGTTAACCTGTAACCCTGTGGGAAATAAATTTACCCTATACCCTTCTGTCAGGTTATGTCGGTCCTTTATAATACAGGCAGATGCATTTGTCATAGACTGCATTCTGTCTTGAAGTTCCCCCAACATCTTAGCTGAATTTTAAAAATTTGTGTACATTAAAGTTCTGTCTTTGTGATGTACAGTTGTGTGGGTTTTGACAAATTGCACAGGGTCATGTATACACGACCTTGGTACTATCCAGAACAATTTCATCACGCTAAAAAAATTCCTCTTTGTAGCCCTTACATCCCCTTTGTAGGCAGCCACTCTCCCATCCCCCAAGCCCTGACAACCACTGATCTTTTTGCTTTTCCTATGGTTTTGTCTTATCCAGTGTATCATGTTAATGCAATCATATATTACTTTTTGGATATGACTTCTTTCACTTAGAAACATGCATTTAAGATTTATCCATGTTGTTTCATAAATCAGATAGTTCATTCCTTTCTATTGTTGTGTATTATTATATAGGGATACCACAATTTATTTAGAGTTTATTTATCCGTTTACTTGTTGAAGGACATCTTTGTTGTTTGTAGCTTTTGGTGATTATGAGTAAAGCTATATTAAATATTCACGTGCAGGTTTTTGTGTGTAAGTTTTCAGTTCACTTGAGTAAATATTTAGGAGTTCACTTGCTAGGTCAATATGGTAAATGTATATTTAACTATAAGAAACTACCAAACTATCTTTCAAAGTGGTTGTGCCATTTTTCATTTCCACCAGTAATGAATGAGAGTTCCTATTGCTCTGCATCCTTGGCAGTATTTGTATTGCCATGGTTGGTTGGTTGGTTTTAGCTATTCTAATCCGTGTGCTTTTGCGTATATTTAAATTGTATTATTTTCTTACTGTTAAGTTTTGAGAATTCTTTGTGTATTCTGGCTACAAGTCCTTTGTCCCATAGGTGATTTGCAGATATCATCTTCCTGTCTGTAGCTTGTCTTTACATTTTCTTAAAGATGTCTTTCCAGAGCAAAAAATTTTTAATTTTGCTAAAGTCCAACTTACCACTTTTGATTTTATGGAATGTATTTTGGTGTCTTCTCTAAGAACTCTTTGCCTAACTCCAGGGCACCAAGATTTTGTCCTGGTTTTAAATTCTATTTTTTGTATAAGGTTTATAGTTTTATGTTTCATATTTAGTTAGGTTTATGATCTATTTTGAGTTTATTTGTATATAATATGAGAGGGCAAAGTGAATTTTCATTTTTTTTTGCATATGGATGCCCAATTGTTCCAACACCGTTTGTCAAAAAGACTCTTCTTTCTTCATGGTATGTCCTTTGCACCATTGTAAAAAACCAGTTGGCCATGTTTTTGTGAATCTATTTGTGGACACTCTATTCTGTTCCATTGATTGATGTGTCCGTTCCTTCACCAATACGACATTGTCTTGAAAAGTAGCTTAAAGCCTTAAAATTAGGGAGTATAATTGTCCAACTTTATTTCTTTTTAAACACTAAGTTTAGTCTACTCCAGTTCTTTTGCCTTTCCATATTAATTTTAAAATCAGCTCAGCTATAACTACACAGAAATCCCGGGATCTTCATTGGAGTTGCATTAAATTGTTAGACCAGTTTGAGGAGAACTGACATTTTTACTATGTTGAGTTTTCTGATCTATGAACGCACTATGTCTTTCTACTTATTTATATTTTCTGACTTACTGTTTCAGCATTTTGTAGTTTTTAGCGTATAGATCGTGTACATGTTCAATTAGGTTTATTCCTAAGTGTTTTGTTCCTATGGAGTTATTTTGAATGGTATTATTTTTCAATTTGGGGGTTCCATATTGTTCAGTATTAGTGTATGGAAATGTGATTGATATTGACTTTGTATTGTTTGACTTGAAAAACTCACTTATTAGTTTTAGGAGGTTTTTTGTGTGTGTGTCTATATTCCTTGACATTGTCTATCTAGATAGTCATTGTTTGCAAATAAGGACAGTTTTATTTCTTCCTTATCAATGTTGCCAGTGTGGTGTTATTTCTTTTGAAATGTTTGATAGATTTCATTAGTAAAACTATCCTGACCTGGAGATTTTCTGTTTTGAACGTTTTAAACTCAAAATTCCGTTTCTTTAATAGTTATGGGGCTGTACAGCTTATATCATTGTAAGTGAATGTTGGTAGTTTGTGGTTTTAGGAAATTGATTCATTTAATCTAAGTTGTTGAATATATGTGCATAGAGTTGTTCACAGTGTGTCCTTATTATCATTTAAATGTTTGTGGGTTCTATGATGAAATCTGTTTTTGTATACATATTATATTTAATATATTGAGAATTTGTGTCTTCTCCCTTTTTGTCTTTGTCAGTCTAGCTAGAAAGACTTGTATTGCGTGTATTGATCTTTTTGAAGAGTTTTAGTTTTAATAATTTTTTTGGTATTAATTTTGTTCTTTTCAGTTTCTTTGATGTCTGCCCTTTATTATTTTCTTGCAATTACTTTGTGTTTAATTTCTTTTTCCAATTTCTTAAGTTGGAAGCTTTGCATGTTAATTTTATACTTTTCTTTTTTCTAATGTAAGCATTTAATGCTATAAACTATCCTTTAGAGACTGCGTTAGCTGCATCTCACACATTTTAATATGTTGTCTTTTTATTTTTGTTCACTTCAAAATCTTTTTTACTTCTTGAGATTTTCTCTTTGGCCAATAGATTACTAAGTGTGTTTTTAAATTTTCTAATCTTTGGATTGTTCTGTTACCCTTCTGTTGTTGATATTTAGTCTAATTCTGTTATGATCAGGTGTCATACTTTGTATGATTTCAGTTCTTTCAAGGTTGTAAAAGTTTATGATGTAGTGCATTAGTTTCTAATGCTGCTGTAAAAGCAAGCGACCACAAACAGTGGCTTTAAAATAGCGCAGATTTATTACCTTACAGTTCTGGAGCTCAGAAGCTTGAGGCAAGTCTCATTGGGCTAAAGTCAAGGTGTAAGCAGGGCTGTGCTCCTTTCTGGAAGCTCTAAGGGAGCATCCATTTTCTTACTTTTTCCACCTTCTAGAGGTTCATTCTTTCCTTAGCTTATGGCCCCTTTCAGCAATGGCCTTACTATTTACGTCATTATATTTGCAGAATGTTTCCTTTCTCCTATTTGTTTTTGACCGTCTTTTAATTGGTATGTTTTCATCTTTTACACTTGTTGTAATTATTGATGTATTTGGATTTATGCCTGTCATTTTCTTATTTGTTTTTCATTTGTTGCCCTCTTATTTATTTCTCCTTTCTGTTTCTGTTTTCCCTGCCCCACCTTTTTTTATTTATTTGATTTTTTTTTTTTTGTTTTTTGCTTAGGTATTCCACTATTGCATGTGGTTTTAACCATATCTCTGTGTATAGTTTTTTTTTTTTTAATGGTTGCTCTGGGGATTACAATATACTTAATTTTTCACAGTCTACTTAGAATCAACATTTTACTACTTCAAGTGGCACATAGAAACTGTACAACCATAAAACTCCCTTTGCTCCCCACACCTTATGTTGTACTTGTCTTTTATATTGTGTCATGTGTGTGTGTATCATATATACAAAGCCTCATCAGATGTACTTTTGCTTTCAACTGTCAAACATATTTTAAGGAACTCAAGAAGATAAGAATAGTCTGTTATTTGTGCTGAAATATTTAACATTCTGTTGCTCTTCCTATATTCCTGATGTTTCAGATTTTCTTTCTAGTATAATTTCCCATCTATTGGAAGAACTTTGTTTAGCAATTCTTTAAAAGTAGTTCTGCTGTCAACACATCGACTTAGTTTTCCTTCACCTGAGAGTGTATTTATTTCACCTTCATCTCTGAAGGATATTTTTGCTGAATATAGAAATCTGGATTGATAGTTCTTTTCTTTGGGAGCTTAGTTAAAAATATTCCACTTCCTTCTGGACTGCTGGATTCTGAAGATAAATCATTTGACCACTTTTTCCCCTAAAAGTAATGATAAATTTTTCGGGTTGCTTTCAAGATTTTTTTCTTTGTCTTTCATTTTCTAAAATTTAATTAGGATGCATCTGGGCATGGATTTCTTTGTATCTATCCTGTTTGGGGATTTGCAGAGCTTTTTGACTCTGTAAGTTTATATCTTTCAAAAAATTTGGAAAATATTTTCATAAAATAATTTTATTTATACGGAACTCTTTCTTCTCTCCTGCTGGGATTTGAATGTCACAAATATTAGACCTCAGGCACTCTTTGTTTTTTTACCCCCAATCTTTTTCTCTCTGTGCTTCAGGTTGGGTAATTTCTATTCATCTGCAGTAAATTCACTGACTTTTTCTTCTGTCATCTCCATTCTCTATTGAGCTCATTTAGTGAGCTTTTAATTTTGGTTATTGATATTTTTTCACTTCTAAGATTTCCATTTGGTTCTTCTTTATATCTTCTATTTCTTCTCTGAGTCTGTTTTTTCATTTGTTTCAAGAATGCTTGCTCATACTTGTTGAAGCATTCTACAATAGTTGCTTTAAAATCTTTAATATATTTTTTAGATAATTTCAACACCTGTGTTTTCTTGGCATTGGCATTTTTCCCACACAAGCTGATATTTTCCTATTTCCTTGTATACCTAGTAAGTTAACGTTATACTCTGCACAAGTGGTGATGAAGAGATTATTCTCCAAAACATCAGATTCTTAGTATTTTTTTTAAAAAGTTTGAGAAATTAAACTTTTTGAAGGACGTTATAGAAGAGTCCCTGAGGAATTAGTTTTATAATGAAAAGATGATAGAGGTGAACATATAAAAACACATGTATATGTACAGTAACTTCATTTTTTTTGCTTTTTTTTTTTGAGACAGAGCCTCACGCTGTTGCCCCAGGTGCAGTACGGTGGCATCATCATAGTTCAGTGCTGCCTCTAACTCCGAGACTCAAGCCATCCTCTTGCTTGAGCCTCCCCAGCAGCTGGGACTTACAGTCACGCGACACTGCTCCTGGCTAATTTTTCTGTTTTTAGTAGATACGGGTTGGTCTCCAACTTCTGAGCTCAAGTGATCCTCCTGCCTCGGCCTCCCAGAGTGCCAGGATTATAGGCATGAGCCACTGCACCTGGCCTCGTAACTTCACTTTTTAATGAGTACAGTTGAAGCTACTGGAATGGCAACTTTTAATTCTGTAAACTGTTTTGGTGGCCAGATTTTCAAAATTTACTCCGCTAAATAGCTAGCACAAATGCTTCAGAAAGATGTTTAAGTCTGGTCAGTGGGCGTCTTTGCTTTAGTGTCGGGAGGACCTTTCTCCTGACTCCTTGCACCAGTCCCTGACGTTCTCTAACATCTTGTGCCAGTGCTTCCATACACTTGCACTCATCTTCTTAGACTTCCCAGTGATTGATGGATAATACTTTTAGTCATGCTTGCTTGAAGATAAGAAGTGAGTCGTTGATTTCAAAATGTGCTTATACAGGCTGCTACTTAACTGATTTTTTACCTTTTTAAATATAAGTGCCCCTTTGATAGACTGAAATATTATTCAGACTTACCACACATTAGCACTCACAGACATAACAATAGTATGTACTAATTAGAAGTCTAGAATCATTAGCTAAATGGTACCTGTAGTGTTGATGCCCTGCAATGTCGGTTTAAGATCTCAGAAGTCCTATTTCTCAGTGTATATACTGGGAATCAAAATATTATATCCCACAGAGATTGTTATTGGAAAAAGGTTGAGAAAAGACACATGTTGTATAAATATATTGTGATACCATCTTCACTTTTCACTGAACCTCAAGGAATACTGAATTCTGAATATGGTATGGCTGGTGGTAGCATTAATGATATTTCTTGGAATTAACAGAAAGCTACACAAAATATTACAAATAGGCTATTGGGCAGTTTCTAACAACCAAGAGGCTAAATCTCTTCCGACCTCCTGAGGACTTGCTTCTGCAGTGAAACCAAAGGCCTCTATTCCACTTCAATAATAAAAAGCATGCATGATTCATTAAGAATATAGGCAAGGCTTTATGTTATATTTATTTATTTTCCAGCTTGTACAAACTGGATGTGGAATCATAAACATAGTACATTTCTACCATCTTCAACAAAAATATAACCAATATGTACAATTATTGTATTAAAAATACAAAAGGGATACAGACCCCACCAATGTCTTTCTAAAAGACGTACAGGTACAAGCAGTATCAAAAGTATGAGGAAATCACCAGTTAATCGTACATTCTGCACTTGACATCACAGAACTGAGATTAGCAGTCCTATGTTCTACAATTACTTAATGCTTAGGTAACATTTGTGCAATTTGTGGTAGAGCTAGATTTCTGTCTTTCTATATGCACATGAGGTCCATAGCCTATATAATAAAACTGGCAAATAATGCATAATTGACAATGTAATATACAAGCAAGTAGACAAATGCCATGGTACAGAAGAGAATTATTAAATAAAGCACTGACATTGTTTGATAGAGTGAAAAAACACTGCAATTCCACTTCTAAAATTGGAAGCTATTTAGGTTTATCTACTGATCAATGTGATCAGCTGACTTTGATGGAAAAAAAATCCAAGACCAGCAGTTTCTCACATTTGAGTACTACTCAGATTGGCAGCCTTCACTTTTCCGGAGTCTGTGCAAAAACAACACAAAAATAGAGCGGAGGGGTCATTTTCAGTCAATATAGGGTTAATAGCAGCTGTGAGCAGATGGTTGCTACACTTAGGCCTTCTCTATAGTCAGCGTCCATAAAGCCACTTGGCGGTTAGTCTTTGGTGACTAACCTGCCTTGCAAAGGCTGGCATATGTAACTAGGTTTTTGATCTTTTATCATGTTTAAAGGCTTGTTTATTCCCTAACGCGAATTCAATAAAGGGAAAGAGCAGTATGAACAGCTGTATTAGCTCCAACAGTTCTTCACAGGGCAACTTCGTCACAGTTTTTCACATGTAGAGGGGAAGGGAAGAAGGGAAGAAGCCCCAATGCTGCTTTTAAGGCAGGGAAGGAGGCAAACTGGTCCACCATCCTCAGAATGTGAGTTCCAAGGCTCCAATGATAGAGACGTCTTCTTGTGCTCTCCTTGTAGGTGGCTCGCCTGTGCCTTAAACAGCAGATACTTGTTCATCTTCTGCAAATACAGCAAGGAAGAGAGGGGGGAAAATGAATGAACAAGCAAATAATTTCTTGTGCTATAGAGAATCTATTCACTGATGTGCTAAATAAAAATATTATAGCTATTGTTTTTAGTATAGTGTATTTAAAATCCTTGTCTTTTTTCCTAAGGCAATGATTAACATCACAAAAATGTGGTGTTAATACAATGCATATATTTAAAAATATATAATATTAAAAACATATATATTGTATATTTTTTGGTCAGAAAGTTATTAATAATAAATTCATTGGAAAAAGTTATAAAATACCATGTGCTTTTCCTGGGCAGGCATTGCAGAATGTTTTGTAGCTCCCCCACCCCCAGCTGTGACAACCAAAATCATCTCCAGCTATTGTCAAGGATCCCCCAAGGACAAAAATCACCCCCAGTTGCTAACTACAGACCTAGAATTAGGAAAATCATGGCCTTTTACAGATTTTAAAATATATAGCTCATCAGAGTATTTAAAAGTATTAATACTTTCATAATAAGTTTGTGGCTTTTAACTAAGACAGTTCATGTTAGTTACTTACTTAAGTCCAGATTAGGTTTATATAGACAGCCTCTCTGGAAGGTAGTTAAATTCTTTTGGCTTTTGGTCATTTTGGCAACTATCATTGACATTTTAGTAGTTACCAGATGAAGTGGTATTTTAAGATTATACATAAGCTGAGAGTCTTTATATTATTAATTCAACCATATTACGTAAAATTTATTGTTATGTAACTCTTGATTTGCCTTCATACATTTCAGAATATAGTTTTTAATATTAAAAACTGTGCCTTTTATGGGTGAATAGTATAGTTTGTGAATTTATCTGAGTACAGCTGGTATTAAAAATATTATGTGCCCTTTTAAAAAAACAACATACAGTCGGATACACATTAAAAAGTCTAGAAGGATATAACAAAATGTTAATAGCGGCTATCTGCAAGTGGTAGGATGATAAGTAATTTTATGATGTTTTGCTTTTTTCTACAATGACTGTGTAATAAAACATGTTAAGCTGAAAACTTAAAGAGGAGGGGTGGGGGACATGATCTCCCTTCTCATCCTCAATCCAGCATGTCCAGGTAGATTTGTAGAAGGAAGGCAAAAAAGTCATAAAGTATATTTCTTTATCAGACTTTCATTTCCAAATGAGCCCCAACTTTTATTTTTTTTATTTATTTATTTTTTTTGAGACAGCATCTTGCTCTTAGCCGTGGCTGGACTGCAGTGGTGTGATCATAGCTCACTGCAACCTCAAACTCTTGGGCTCAAATGATCCTCCCGCCTTGGCCTCCCAGAGTGCTAGGATCACAGGCGTGAGCCACTGTGCCCAGCTGATGCATCACTTTTAATAGGAAAGATGAAGCATGATTTAGCTCTTCACCACTCAGGAATAAGTTATATATTTTTCCCCAAGTTATTGAATAAGTGATTCAATAAGTAAGAATTCACCTTTAGACAAATTATTTAACTTGAAAATATTCTGCCTAAATTGTAGCAATTCATTGGTCATAAGGCAAAACGAATTTAAATAATATATATGGACAAAACATCTTCTGTACTCATTAAAAATTAAATTAGCAAATGTATAATGTCGCCATTGTACCCTGTAATGACAAATGAGCATGTTTAAATGAGATAGTATTCATAAAAACAACTCCTTCCCCTGGCAAAAGTAAAATTTACTTAACTTGAAAGTTTTATTGGGCGATAATAATCACAGAGAAGCTCAAGTATATTAGACAGAGTTCTGCAACACAAATATTTTTTTCCTAATCTGAAAAAACATGATAGGGAATAGCACCAAAAAAGGAAATGAATTTAATCACTTACCAAAATGTGGAAGATCCTTTACGGGGACTTTCTTCTGAGAAGGGTAAAGGGACACAGCAGGAACCTGCAGCCCCTGGTTGACTTTCTGTGGTGGCCGCAGCTGCCGGGGTTGTACTTTCTGTTTTGACCCTGCCCTGGGAGCCACCGGGGAGGTTTTGGATTTGCCAGGCTTTTTGTCACCAGGATTCTTAGGCACTGATACTTGTTAGGTCTGAAAATAGAACAAAGGATTTGAGACATTAGTAGCTATGTAGAAGATAATTCTAGAACTGCATGAGCATTTTCTGCAGCAAGAATACTAAAATGCACATCTTTTTCTCTGTTGCCTACATAAAGGACAGAAATTGAGAGGGTACCCTAGTTACATAAAATATTAGAGTCATGGGCCAGGGGCGGTGGCTCACACCTATAATCCTAGCACTCTGGGAGGCCGAGACGGGAGGATCGCTCAAGGTCAGGAGTTTGAGACCAGCCTGAGCAACAGTGAGACCCCAGGTCTACTAAAAAGAGAAAGAAATTATCTAGACAACTAAAAATATGTATAGAAAAAATTAGCCGGACATGGTAGCGCATGCCTGTAGTCCCAGCTACTTGGGAGGCTGAGGCACAAGGATTGCTTGAGTCCAGAAGTTTGAGGTTGTTGTGAACTAGGCTTGATGCCACGGCACTCTAGCCCGGGGAACAGAGTAAGAGTCTGTCTCAAAAAGAAAAAAAAAAAAAAAATAGAGAGAGAAATGACAGGACAAAGATATTTACTTTATGAAATTAGCAATCTCAAAAGATGATTATACTATTAAACACATAAATAAAAATAGAAAAATGTGGACAGTTCTATACCTTATATGTATGTATATTTAAAAACAAAAATACCTGGTAAAATCTACAACAGCAAAGACATCACACATAATTTTTCTAAGACGGTGTCCAAAATTCCTGGATGCATAAGGCCAGAAACCTACACATTAGGGTCCTGTGGTTCACTGTTAAGTGGCATTATTGCTTTAAGTGGTACCTGAATTTGCCGCTGAGTGTTGGCTGGGGTAGGGGAGGTCAAAGGCAGCAGGCACACCCAGTTCCGTGCTCTTCTGACCTGGTGGGCCTCAACCTTTTGGGGTGTCCATCACCTTGACAGTACCTGTGTGAGAAAACCAGGCATTCACCCATGTGTCCCTTGCCTGTGTACTGGCTGTATCAGGATGAAACAAAAGCAGTGGTTACCCCTGATGCAGCCACAGTGTCATCCTCCCCAGTCTCCCCAATTTCCCCAGGTGGACACAAGTGCTTGGCCAAGCACGGTACTGCATGGTACTCAATAGCAGTATTCAAGGGAAAGGCTAGGATATCTCAGTGTTGCTATTCCTCCCTCTGCACTAAGCCGCGTTTTCTCACCACCCATACCAGAGGAAACAAATCTGTATTCCAGCCAAAGTCTGCAGCCACTTCAAGGAAAAACTCACGTGTTGGTTGGTGGCTCACTCTGTAGTGATAATGTCCGAAGACTCTTCTCATCCATTTCTAGCTCCAGATTGGACAGGTACTGCTTCACTGTTCGAGCCATTTGGGCATCTTTATAAAGCTTTTTGGCATTGAGAAAGGAACTACGACGTACCCGCTTTTTATGGCCACCCGTCTGAGCAACATCTAGCACTGTTGCATTAGTACTACCCTGGCTGAGAGATCTGGAAGATGAAACGGTAGATACGCAGCTTACTGTGGCATGGGGTTATTTTATCTATCCAAAATGGGCCAAGACTTATATGAATATACATATTCCCTGTTCAGAAGGTCACATGCCCCATTCTAATAAGCATACTGTTATAAAGGAATAATACAGGAAAATTGTTTTAGTTAAAAAGTTATACATAGTGTACATAAAAATATGTATGTTTGGCCCCTGTTCTGTTCCAAGTAGGAAATTGTACTTTTCACCTCCATAGAGCATTCAAGGTGGTTCTATCATAGAAGCCAGTAAATAATAATTATATATACAGAAGTTCATGCAAGAATATACAGCTACAATCATTAAGGTTTGCAATATTAAATGTACTTTTCCTAAAGAACATGTTTTACCTAGATTTAAATCAAACTGACTGCGATCTCACAACTGTTTTCCTATCCCATGGGGTGAATGTGCTGAGTTGTTACAGTAGTATTGTGAATCTGTTAATAACACGGTCATGCAAATGTAAACACATATGTATGGAAACTATTAATATTTAACACATGAATTGTGAAGGATTATTGTTAAAAAAGATTGGTTTACAGAGAATGAAAATAGTAGTTAGTCGAGCTGTAAAAAATTTGGTTTTAACACCTGGGGCACCTTTTATATTATACATATTTACTTCTGACATACCTGTGCAATACTATTTTAATTGCATGATTTTTCCTTCTACTATCCTTGCTCCCCTCCTCCTACTTGGGGTATTGTTGTTTCAAGACATACAAATTACATTAAAATAAAATCTTTCTGAGAGCTCAGAAATATGCCTGGCCTACAGTTCCCCAGAACAATCATCAATCCTTTCACAGCTCTTACGGATCATGACTTCAAAAGCAAAAGCCCCAACAGAGTAAATTGGAAGTCAGTTTGCCATGTGAAATTCTGCTACAGCAAGAGGGTTAAGGCAAAAATGTAAAAATGCATCAGAAAATATAACAGGGAAGAAAACAATGCAATGAGCAGAATAAGAACCACGTGTGGTATGCAAGGTCTCCACCACTTACCCCAAACTCCGCCAGTTCTTCTTCCTGCAAGTGAGAGCCATGGAGATTGAAGCACGGGTGCAGAAGGAGAGACAGAGAGATAACAAGCTCAGAAAGAAAAGACTAGACTTCTGGATAAGCAGTTCTAGAAGCACACAAACATTAAACTACATAATTACCTCACACATACAACTTCTCCAGAATTATTTTTCTGGCTCAATAGACAAATATATTTAAATACTTTTTTCTAGAAGAAGACTGACTTCTTTCTCTCCCTCACTGAAGTCATCATTTTTGACCACACTGACAGCTGAATCCCATTGCGTGGATATTGAGACACTACTGTTTGGGTTATTTACATATTTTAGTTCATACTGCTAGGTATGAGTTTTAGCTCTGTATAAGTCATTGTTCTGAAAAATAAACATATCATTGTGACTAATGTTAAATCAAAAATGTCTGAAGGACAGGTTACTTTTACTGACAGTCAAAAGTGCCCTTGGTGCAGAATAAGACATTTACTCCAAAGAGTAAATGGTGGTGATTCTCAGCCTGTCCTAATATAATTTCTGACATACTACAAATATAAATATTCAACTTTTTTTCTCATTTGTTGGGAAGCTCTCAACTTAACCTTCTCTCATCCCACATGTGCCACACTGAAGAGGACACACTCACCGAGTCCTGAACAGGAGGGCCGGGTCCACGTTAACTGAAGCCATTCGGCCCACATGACGAATTTCTTTTGCAATCATCCTTAGCTTCTCAAAGTTAACGAGCCCGTCTACTTTTGAGTCATTTCCTGTAATTGACAGAGAAGGAAAAGGAAATCATATGGCATTTATTCTATGCTGGTCCAAGTGATGAAAGAAATCCTCTACCTTATATTTACCTTCATGAAGGAATGTGAGATCTTTCTTGATAAGTGGGAAGAGAGGGATTATGGGGGGTTGTAGGTTTTGACTGTTGAGGACATTGCGATACTTTGCCATGTTTCTGGAGGGATCAAATAGGTCTTGGAGATCTTGAAATAGCTTTTCGTATTTATTGGGAAGTTTTTCCCAGGTCGCTCGCAGTCTTGCCACTGGTGCCAGGTTGAGACCACTGAGAGGAGGAAGAAAAAGTGGTCTACAATTAAATGATCTCTTCCGAAATGAAGGGAGTAAACTAGTGTGCAGATTAAGTACTGACATATGACACCTCTGCAAGTGTGCTTTATATACATAACAATTTACAGAAGGAGGCATAAGAAACTCGCAAGGAGAATTCTGGGTAACAAGAATGGCTGATGGAAGTAGAGCCAGGGTGAAGCCAAGGGGTTTTATTCTTCTCTTCCCTTTGTTTCCTCCCCATCTCCCTCAGAACCACTAGAATATAAGTACTGATGCTTTGTCTGCGTACACACAGCAGTACGTGGCGGACAGCAGCCATTTGATAAAACAAACTGGTCAGATATCCTATAGTAACAAAATAAAACAAAAGCTCTAATAGCAATGAGAGCATAGCCAAACTCCCACAGAGAAAATGATTCATTTAGTAATCGTGCTTAACATCAATATAGCTAATTGCTTCCATTCGTACTTTCTTCCAAGCTCACTCTAAGGACTTAAAAGAGAAAAAAAATTAACATTTATTGGGCATCTGCTTTGCGCTGTCTGATGGAACTCCACATACATCATATCATTTAATCTTCTTGACAATTCTTTGGGGTAGTGATATTTTACAGAGAAATAAAGTGGTGTTCAGAGAAGTTCAAGTAATGTGCCCTAGGTCACAGAGCTAAAAAAAAAAAAAAGTGGGGGATATAGATTTTCAGGGCTCCAAATGAGCATGACAGATTTTAAATTAAGGATTACATTAGGATTCAGAGAAAAGTAATTGTTCATTAGGAGTCTATTAAAACCTATTGCATTTATAGTAATTATGTGGTGTTACTGGATTGATACTTATTTTAAATCTGTAAACTGAATTCAGTCTTAAGAAAAGTATGCTCTCCTACCTGATGATTGCAAACATTGAGTTAAAATTCTTGCACTCCCTACAGTGCAGTGCTATCTTGATGAAATGCTTAATGAGCTTCATTCTCTTCAGCTGGTTTGTCTCTCTCAGAATTTCAGATGCTACCCAAAATGTTTCCTGGTTAATGACTTCTTCAAATTTCTTCAGGTTGGCACAGCCGGTCTTTGATTGGAGTTTAAATAAATCATCTATGTATTCAGTAGGTTCAATGTTGCGGAACAGTTCGAAATTGCGCAGAGAGAGCTGCGTGGCCACTTCAACCGTGCTGAGCTGAAGTAGGGAAATCTGGCTCGCTCTCAATAGCTCCTGAGCATTTTCGTCTGAACAAAGTATTTCTGTTTCCATGTTGTTTTTCAGATAATACCTATGCAAACCAGAAACAAACCAGATTTAAAGCCTGAGCAGCAGTCTCATGATATTCCTGGAAAGAAGAATGCTACTTTTTGCGGAAAGTTTGAGAGAACACCGCATTGAATGATGTAACGGCTCTGTTCAAAAAAGGCAGAGAGTGCAGGTGCTGTCTGAGTGGCCACATCATAGAACCACCTATCCCAAAGTCGGTGATGGAAACAAACAGATCACATGGCATTTCATTTGTACCAGGTTTAATTCCTTTTCTTCTTTCCCGTTCCATTCTTGCTTTCTAAATTATTTTATCTTTTTGGCTAAAAATGACAGAAAATAGCTACAGCTTGTATTTTCAACTTAAATGAGGGAATAGGACCGATAGGAGGATGCAGGAAAGTTCAGGCACAGGTCATCACTCTATTTTCCCATGGTGAAGAGAGAATCTGTGATTACTGATGGGTCCAAATTGGATGAATCCAACTTTACTTAATCTAGATTTTCACGAAAACCCTATGTGTAAGTGGAGCAGGTATAATCCCTATTTTTCAGAATAGGAAACGGAGGCTCCTAAAGATTAATGGCTAGTTATTGCCAGTGCCGGAACAAGAACTCAGGGCTGGTGCTCCTATCTTTTTCTAAACAATTGATTGAAAATAACATTCAGATATTTGCCTTGTGATTTTTTTTTTGTGGGGGGGAGGGTTGGTAGATGTTTTTTCTAAGCCAAATTCCATAAATGAAGAAACACAGAAACAGAATGAGCACAGTGGGGGTCTAGTTAAAGGTTTTTGTTTTTTTTTTTGCATAATTCACCAAGGCAAATATTTATGACAGAAAACATACACCTTTCATAAATCCACAGATTTAACGTTCTCCATTTTGGTTACTCATGAGGCCAATGACATGGACCCATTAAAGATTTTCTTGAGAAATGAATATGAATCATGAATCTGAAGCTCAATGCAGATGTAGAATTCTATCACAGTTACAGATTTATCAATGTATATTCAAATGATAATTGAGAAAAGCTATCTGCTTGTGTTTGGAAATAAGAATGAAGAAGAATAAGGAAGTAATAGTTGATAGCAAGAAAACAAGTTTTGAATGAATGAAGTAAAAATCTGTAATATGAAAAAGTACAATGAAACAATACATAAGAAAAATAGAAAAAATATGATTTACAGAACTACATAATATTTGTCAGTGTAGAACCTAGTCACTCACTATATGAGAGCCAAAACTTAACTATTTCATTTTTCAACGTTCATTTATTGTGATTTAAGGATGAAATTACACACTCCTAACAATGGAAATAACATTAAAGAGAATGACAAAATCAGGTACAATGCTTTCTGGCAAGTAACATGTATGATACGAGCACTTATGCAGCAAAGGACCCAGCTGTGTAGCAACCAAAGTTTGGTTTCAGAGTTAAGATGCGTATTTCATAGTATGGTATATAATAATAGGCAGTCTTAGCCAACCACCTTGTCATAGATGTCTCTGACTAAACCAGTGAAGCTCCTAGAAAAGTTAGGTATGCACGAGCAAATGGTACTAGAATGTTATTAGAAAATGTGTCTGTGAACGTACATATTTCCAAGGAGAAGGCACCATCAGGGTTTACCTGTGCCTTTACATTAAGCTTACTCGACCATGCTACTAGGTCAGTATCCTAAAGCGCAACCTCGAGAAGCTACTGCTATCACTTTGGGAGTCAGTAACAACTTTCAGGTCACAGTGTCCTTGAACAAGTTCTTAGAGGATCTTTGTCAGGGTCAGTAGTGGACCGTGTGCACTTACTTTGATACAGCAATTCTTGCTGAAAAGGAAAAAAACTGTTTAATCTGCAGGGGCACTTATTCATTATTTGATCCAGCAATCCCATTATTGGGCATCTACCCAAAAGAACAAATATCATTCTATAAAAAAGACACCAGCACCCGAATGTTTATAGCAGCACAATTCACAATTGCGAAGATGTGGAAACAACTCAATTGCCCATCAATACATGAGTGGATTAGTAACATGTGATATACGTATACCATGGAGTATTACTCAGCTATAAGAAATAACAGTGACATAGAATCTCTTTTGTTCTCCTGGAGACAGTTGGAACCCATTCTACTAAGTGAAGTATCCCAAGAATGGAAAAATAAACACCACATGTACTCATCAGCAAATTGGTTTCCCTCATCATCACCTAAGTGCACACTTGGGAATAACACCAATTGGGTGTCGGACAGATGTGGGGGGTGGGGGGAAGGGATGGGTGTATACCTACGTAATGAGTGCGATGTGCACTGTCTGGGGAAGGGACACACTTGAAGCTCTGACTCGGGGGGATCGGGGAGCATGGGCAATACACATAACCTGAACTTTTGTACCCCCATAATAAGCTGAAATAAAAAAAAAGATACACTTTAAAAGTGTTTATCTCTTAGACTTTGATGTGAGTTTGAAGGTGAAGAAATCCAGTAACATAGATAATGTATACCTTCCACTCAGTTGTATTCTATCAGCAAGTTTGGAAAGCTGATCTGGAAGCCTTCTCTGTTTGATTACTCCCTCAGGTGTGACAGAGACCTCACATAGCGAATATTGGTCCGGGGTAGCAGTAACGGCAAACTCCCTGATAGCCTGCATGACCACCTCCTTCGCTGTAGTGTCCTTACTGATCATGATGTATCGGCTCTGCTGGTCAGCCTTAAAAACCCTTAGTACTTGATCTGGCAAGTCTGGGTGGAAGAAAAGTCACACGTAAGTAGAAAGGAGTTTAATAGTAGATTATAATGTAATTAAACAGAGTAATCTGGGGGGAAAAAAACCTAAAAACTTCTCTAAAAAAGGTAATGCTGACATTTCACCTCTCCCTTACTATAGCTCTCTTAATAAATTAAATCAAGAACACGTCTTCCATCTTCCCCTATAGATAACTGAATGATCTACAGACAATTGCAAACACATCAGTATATAGCAGCAGCACACAAGACTGTCATGTTTGTATCAAAACAAAGAAATTTAAATCTAGAGTAAATCTTTATTATATTGAAAAAACCGTTAAGTTGACCTAAAATATACCTTTTACTTTATTTACTGGATAAGACTTAGTAATAACTTCATGGTATGTACTGTCTTCATGTTATGAAAGAGGAAACAAGTTCGGAGAAATTAATTTGCCCACGGCCATATCAAAATAGTCTGCAGAATATAAAAAGAACTGGTTCCAGCTGCTTGAAACTTAAGGTTCATCTTGACTCTGGGCATCTGATATAATCCATGCCAAACCAAGAGAGATACGTCTAGCATTACCATTATGTTAGAAGGGGAAACAAAAGAAGTATTGGTGATGCTTACCTGGAGTAGCACTAAAATCTAAAATGCGATGATGTGACTGCAATACATCATCAGGATTACTGGATGATAAGGTCCCACTGACAGGCAATGCAGTTGGGATGTGCTTTGTCTGCCTTAATCCTACTATGTTGTCATCTTGAGACTGACCAATCTCAATATCACTGAACAAAGAGGAAAATTAGAAAATAAATTATCAGTAACTTAAAGTGTTGTAAGTTATCGCCATATAAAGAAACAGACCGTAAACAAACCCTATTCTATAAAACTTGCAATTAATGTAATATGTCATTAATGAATTTGGTTGAAGACTGTAAAAGCACGTACTTTTTAAATGTATCCAATTTGTTTTGCTGTTTCTTAAGTATATAGTATGTTTCTGTAGAACCTATTTTTTTAACTAGATGAGCTATAATAAATATTAGTAGCTTGTTAGAGAAATGTATTCAACAAAATATAAGTTCTCGCTTCTCATGAAAATGGATTTAAGAAAAGGTACGTTACAGAGAATGCATTTAGCGGCACTCAACTGATAGTTCTGCATGAGAATGATAAATTGTTTTATAATTTGATCTTCAAGACCTGAAGAAATTGAGTAAAATGAAAAGAGGGAAAAACCCAAACTGTCCTAATTGTATTCTCCATTGTTTTAGAGGAGAAAAATGAGATCACTATGGAGTCAAATGTAAGGATACCCAGACACAGACATTATTTCTTAATTATACACGGCATAAAAAAACAGTCTTGCATGATGACATTTCCTAGTATCAAATAAAAAGCAATGGAAATCCAATGACTCACTTTTAATTCCCTCCTCAAAATTTCTAGTTACACATTTAAATTCCCAGAGAAATACTGGTTGATAGATAAAAATTCATTTCCATTTATAAAACACCTGTTACTGTGAACAACTCTTGAAACATGATTTAATAATACATAAAAATGATTTCTAGTTTGAGGCGTCAACTGTTTCTAAAACAAAAGACCAAGCAAAATAATAAGCATACACACACAAAAACAACTAGAGCACAAGCTAATGGTTATAGTTCTAACTAGTTTCTATAAAGACCTTGAAATGAGAAACAAGAAAATTATACTGAGGTTGGGATTTAAACTAAGGCATCATAAATAAAATGAAGACATTTAATATGAATTATGTTTTCATACATTAGGGCTTGATCATAATACCTACTGTTTTGAGTGGTTGCTGTAAAAAAAAAAAAATCTAGCCACATTCCTTGTCTTTACTTCTTTGGAAAATGGAAGTTATAGAGGCAAATAAGCAAGGACAAGAACTTTCTATTAAAGTCAAGACATAAATTAAAATCAAATCTATTGACTTATTCCTTCTTTCCTCTGGGTTCAACAGTCTTTCTCTCCAGCATCTTAACTTCTGTAATACTGATGAGGTTTGACAGAAAAAAACAAACCCAACAGTATATTACATCTAGGTTTCTTTGACTTACTAGTTTAGCAGATTTGTAAAAAAAAAAAACTTTTTTCATAAACACGCTGATTTCTAGAAAAGCTTAAATAGTAGCTACTATTAAACCAAGTCTATTACCAGTATCATGGATCAGACCGTTTACTGAGCCTTCCTGTAAATATCTTAGTTTTTTCAGTGTCAATATAACTAATTGTCTTTTCTTTCCCTTGTCTAGCTTTTGAGTATCTCTTCAGAGAGTTGTATTTAGTATGACTCTGAGATCTTTTTTTGTTATTGTGCTGCTAATAATTCTGCATTTTGGTAAGTTTTTTTTTGATCCATTTAAAAATAAATTTTTCTTCAAGAAGGGTCATTTTAAAAATCAAATCCTAGTTTCTGTAAATGCCAGCTGCCCTAATCCCTTGTCTCTTAGAAACTTACTCAATAGAAACATACCCTTGAGGTTATAAATAAAACCATCATAGTCTTTCCTTATCCTTAGGACTCTGCAACAGAAGTCTTCCTTAGCCGATACAAAACTACCAATCATTACTCTGTAGTTCAATGGAGACAACACAAGTTTGACACTTAGCCCATCAGTAGTATATTTTAAATCATATCTCTAATCTGTGGATTAAAATTTTATTTCACATGGAATTTTTTCTTTTTCGAGACAGGCTCTCAACTCTGTTGCCTGGGCTAGAGTGAAAGGTACAACCTCAAATTCCTGGGCTGAGGTGATCCTCCTGCCTCAGCCTCCCGAGGAGCTGAGACTATATAGGTGCACACCACCTCGCTTGGCTAACTGTTTAAAATATATTTTGCAGAGATGGGGTCTTGCTATGTTGCCCATGCTGGTCTCAAACTCCTGGCCTCAAGCAATATTCCTGCCTTAGCCTCCCAAAGTGCTAGGATCACAGGTGTGAGCCACCGTGCCCAGCCTGAAATGGAAGTTTTTTAAAAAGTAAAAGAAATGCTTGATGTAGTCCTGAATGTCTGTGTCTACTACTTCTCTTTAGACTTATTAAATTATCAAAGAAAGAAATTAACCTATATGTTTTCAAGTTATCTCGTGTGTGTGTGTGTTTGTGTGTGTGCATTTTGTTTTATTTTTTTAGAAACAGGGTATTGCTCTGCCGCCCAGACTAGAGTGCAGTGGCTTGATCATAGCTCACTGTAACCTGAAACTTCTGGGTTTTCAAGCGATCCTCCCACCTTGACTATAGTTGTGCTCCATAAGGTCTCCCTATGTTGCCCGGGCTGGTCTTGAACTCCTGACCTCAAAGGATCCTCCTGCCTCAGCATCCCAAAGTGCTGGGCATGAGCCACCATGCCCATCCTCTTTTATATCATTGTAGTTTGAGGAATATATACTTAAATGTGGCATATTGAGTTCCTTCACATGAAAAAAAAATTGACAGGCTGGATGTGGAGAGTCATGCCTGTAATCCCAGCTCTTTGGGAGGCCAAGGCTGCAGGCTCACTTGAGGCTATGAGTTCAAGACCAGCCTGGGTTACAGAGTGTGACCAGGTCTCAAGAAAACAAAACAAAACAAAACAAAACACGGGCTGATGGTAACTGCGTTTTTAATAAAATATCCCTAGACTCAAGAAGGAGCTAAAACGAAGAAGTAAACAAACAAGCAAAGCTAAAAAAGTATCACGAGACACCTGCAACTTTGTCTGGCCTGAGCTTCTGGCACAAATAGCCAAGAAGAAACTCAAGAATACACCTAACATTCTGACTACAGAGTTGATCAGAAAGAATGAAAGTAGTTGTGTGCTTGGATGCTGATGTCTCCACAACACTTAAATAATTGAAAATAGAAGAGTGAGGGGCAAAAGGGAGTGGCAGGGATGAACAGTGACAACTGGATGAAGCAATGATTTGAATGGTAAAGAGCAGATGCTGATGGTAGAGAAGATACCAGGAAACAACAATACAGTAGCAAAAACAATTCTAAATCTTCCTGGGGGACACAGGAGTCAAACACAAACACACACACACACACACACACACACACTTTTTAAAAAGTCCAGACGAAAAAAATTCAAATGGGGAAGTGCTAGACTATCCTCTAATGAAGATTGGGAGTGGGCAATTAAGTAGCAAAAATGGGATTAAAACTAACTTGATTGTTTCATATTACTTCTCTAAAATAGCTCAGCCATAAAAGCTTAAAACAGTAGACTCACGCAAAACATTAATTACATCACTACCTTTGTGTATCATTTTAACACAACAAAATAACGTACAGAAAATTTACACAGACACTCACTTATATGGTTTCTGTGGTAAGATACTGATCTGAGTCATGTTGAGTATCTTCTTTTTTAGCTTCTTCCTTCCTCCAACAGTCTTGGCTTTGCTTTTCTTACTCACTTTTTCAAGTCCTGTCACCTGTTCCACATCTACAGCAAGATCTGAAATGGAGTAGCGGCTGGCCTTTTTGATGTCACCAGTTTTAGGAAGGTGAGGGGCACCATCTCCTTTCCATTCTGACAATCTTGTTAAAAGTTCCTTAAATACTAAAATAAATAGAAACACCACAAAGTGCTAATTATAGGAAATCTAAAGAACTCCAAAGCAATGGTGGACTTAGAAATGTATGAGAAGCACAGACTTCGGCTATCAAAATTGCAATCCTGTAGACAAACATGACTGCTGTAAATGAATGACACCAAGAATCTGCTTTGCACATTGCTCTATCGGAATAAGTTTAAAAAACAGTATATGCTTTAATCTATAGGTACTTTAGTATTTATCTGTAAAATATTTCATTTATCAATAAAAAGATATTAAACATAACTTTGATGGTCTTCAAGTCAGATTTGGACTTAGACCTCATCTATGCATTTTACTATAGTTCTTATGTTTGAAATATTACTTTTAAAAATGTCTTTTATTCATTCAATAACTAAATGTAAAAAAAGACCAAGAAAAAAATGAAAGTAGGTAATAATACTTACCAAAGAAATTGGTTTTCACAGTGATAGATAAATATGTGTTATTGCTAAGAATCTCCATGGCTTCTGACAGCTGAATATGTTCAAAGTTTTGACCATTTACTTCTAGTATCTAAAAATGAAATTATAAAATTAATGTCAGTATCACAACGAACTAAAGGAAAACAAAGACCCCAAAATTCACCCTTAAATCTGGATTTAGAAATAGCGTACCTGATCTCCACGTTTCAAGCCTGCTTCACTTGCTTTGCTACCTGAATCTACACTGTCAACAAAGATTCCAAATCCCGTCTCAGAGCCTCCTAGTAAAATAAAAGGCAAAGGAGATTCTCGGGATGGTTTTGTTAATGTCATCAATCTTCTTTTTGCTTTAGCTGCGCATGCAATATTTAACAGCCTTAGATGTCCACCCATTTTCTGTTAAGAGTTCAGAAAGAGTGGTGTCAATTCAGACAGGATGAATGAATGAAATTAAAGCTGATTTTTTGTTAAAAGAGAAAACACAAAGAGTACCTCTCTTTGCAGATTATTTTCAAATTCTTCTAAAAATCGAGTCATCGCAGGATCTCCTTCAAAGTCATTGAAGTGATTATTCACCCACAATAATACTACCCGTGTAACCTGAAAATTTAATAATTTTCAATAAGTGTTCTTCTTCATGGTGAAAATGTGACTAAAGTCATTTCAAAAAAGAGATCTAATTTTCAATTGACCTAATAGTACTGAAAATAACAATCAAACCTTCAACAAGCATTTTATTTATGTCAAAAGATGACCTTCTGAAAATATATATTTATACTTTGGATGTAGACTATGTTGCTTTGCCAGGAAGGGTTTTGAATCTGTGAAAGTATTTAACTTGCATCTTGATTCACTATTAAAACACATTTGAAACAGATCAAAAGAAAAGCAAAGGTATAATCAAACCAAGCTAGGTTAATAGAAAAAAAGACAGAAACTAAAAAATACAGGTAGAAGAACAAACGAGACCAAGAGAATGAATAGTATTAAAAAGCCTAGAAAGATCTCTAAGGGAATAGGTTGTAAAAGGAAGGAGATAAGACTATGTAATTTATCATCCAATCTGACCTTGACAGAGCTCTCCAGAGCTGCTAAAGATGGCCTCTAGTCTCCTTAAAATTATATTGCTGGAGCCTACAGGCAGCATTGGCTGTCATGAAATGCTGCTTTCGTGCCAATTTAGAAATTGTAACTTTTATATCTGAGGTACACTGACTGTCTACCAAACTAGAGAATGCAGATTCCCATGGAATCCGGATGTTTGCTTATCTTTTAACATACTCCCAGTACAATTAAAGTTTAGGCATTTGGTGGCCCATTTATTGGCCTTGGCATTTAAAGAAAAAAAGACATTCTAGGGCTGAACTTAGAAATGTATAATAAAAACTAATATTTGTATCACCTTATCTTTTTTTTGCTTAAGAAGTAAATTCTTGTATTAAATGAATCTGAATATAACTCATGGAACAAAAATATACATTAAAAGTATCTTCAGGTTTACATTTGAACATTTCATATTTAAGAGCCAAAACAGTATAGTTCCAACCTTATCCCTGAGGCTTGGGTCATTAAACCACTCCATCAACTTTTTGCCCACTTCCATTGGGCTAGAAAGAAAAGTCCTGTAGGTCAGCAGAAAGTCTTCTATGAATGTTGGATCTACTACTGAATGCTCTTCCACCAAATGCATCGTTAAGCTTTCTGAGGTGTCCTGTAGCAAATCAAAGGTTTAATCACTACCCCGAATATTTAACATTTATATGGTATCTTGATTTCAACCCTTCAACATAAAATGAACTAGGTAGCAACACAGACAATAATTAATAAAACTACTCATCAGTAAATACGAAGTTTTTTTATAACTGATAACCGTTAACAGATACTAGGATTAAAAATGAAAAAAAAAATCAGGAGGTCAGGAGTTTGAGACCAGCCTGAATGACACAGCGAGACCTTGTCTCTACCAAAAGAAGAAATTTAAAAATTAGCTGGGCGTGGTCGTGCATGCCTATAGTCATAGCTATTCAGGAGGCCGAGGCAGGAGATTGCTTAGAGCCAGGAGTTTGAGTTTGCAGTGAGCTATGATCCTGCCACTGCCCTCTAGCCCAGGCAACAGAGAAGACCCTGTCTCAAAATAGAAATAGATAAATTCATTAAATAAAATAAAACAAAAACTGATAAAAACCTAAATTGCCACAAGTGATACTACCAAAAAAAATCCATTCTATGGGACGCAGGGGTGGTTCTTTGTCTTACCTTGATGACAATGTGTCCCTTTCTTGTTCCAGTTTGATCACGTTCTGGGTTTTCTTTCACCATAACAATCTCTCCTTCCTCTTCAACTTTTTGCATGTTCTTTTCCACTTGGTTGAGAATACGGCAATAATCTTGCTGGGCTATGCAGACGAACTGGAATAACACATAAGTCACATGTGATAAAGTGCTTGCAAAAGACCTAGCAGTACTAATAATTCAGTGTTTTAATTATTTAAAACTGACAGTTTCCCCTGTTTTGAGAATTACTTTCTAAATTAATGCAGTAATGCACACTAATCAGACTTCTCTACTTTTAATGCATTTCTTCCTTGGTCACGAAAAGTTTCTCTTTTAGAATATTTATATGTATTTTACATTCAAAATCGTAACAATTGTAAAACTCAGAAGACAAAATTAGAAGAGTCCTTTTTCATGCTCCTTTCAGTTAAAAACACTGACGGGGGAATGGGGGGAGAGGAACCCTAGGAGGACACATACAAAAATTTAATTATCATGTAGTGACTTTTAAAAAGTTTAAAGATTTAAACAGCAACAGCTTTAAATAAGAATGGTTGTAAATAAAAAATACATTCAAAGATACCTGATGGAGTGGATACATAAATTTGCTAGCTATATTGATGAGACACCATTTTTAGAAAGCATGTTCAAGGAAGGTTACAAAATAAGCCGCACATTTGTCATAGCTTCACATCATTAACGGTAATCGTTGCTCTTAAAGTTAACAATATGCATATCAATTAATCACTCCTTCACGACCCCAAATATTAAAAAATTCAGAGCTTAGGACAAACCATTCAAATAATTACATGTCTTAGTAGTTTTAAAGAAAGTTAAGAATGAATTATAGAAACCACTTACTACTCAAATTAACCAGAGGCCAGTGAGGAGAGAAGAACAGACAGTTGAACAAATAAAAATTATTTTCCTTAAATTTTGAACAATTTATTCTGATTTAAGAAATCATTTGGGAACAGAAATAATTATGACATTTCTTTTTCTCTTTTAATATGAAGAAGATGAAACATAAGAAGGTAGTTAAATTAGATTGTACATAAGATAAAATATGATGCAACCACCCCAAATCATGTAGAACTCTGGCTTTAATGATCCTATTAAATTTTTTTAAAAGATACAGTACTAAATGTTGTAATAATAGCCATAATGACAAGAACATCATCATCATAATCACATCATATTATGGTAGCCATGCAGGAACTTTCTTAATTTGTTCTCCTAGTCATCCCATGAGGAAGGTACTCTTATCCCTGCCGAACAGATGAAGAAACAGCCTCCTAATTACATGCTGGCTAAGTTTTTAAAAACTTATACCTGCACACACAAAATTTTGGAGGGAAACATAATAAAATGTTAATATTATTTCTGAGCAATGCAAATTATGAGCAACTTTCCTTTTATTTAATTTCTATATTTTCCATACTTTCTGCATAATCAATAGTTTTTTTAAGAAGTAGAACAGCAAGTTATAAGAGAAACAACATATTGCAATATCAGGTTTCTCCCACTGAGTTGGCTGACATAATCTCACTAATTTTTCTCTTAAGCATTTAGAATCAAAAAGTTTAAAATTCAAAAAGGTGTTTTTGTACATTATTATGCATAGTTTCATTCAATTTTTAAAAATACCTTTTTAAAAAACCCATTTCCATAACCCTGACCACAGGCATGTACGTTTTCAAAAATATGATCCTTAGTCTCTTAACTTAAAATTATCTTTATTTCTATTTATAGAGCAGCAAAATTGTTCCCCAAATCTGTAGAGGAGATTTAAAAAGGTTTTATCGCCAAATAATTTTAGGTGTTCTTTCTTACCGTCAGTTTTAGCAAACATGGTTAAAGCACCATTTCTCATTTGTCCTCTAAAAAAGAAATATATCCCAGAGTGAATAAGTAGATAAATAGATGGAAAAATGCTTTTTAAAGAGAAATATGCTAAAATTAATTTTCTTGACTAAAGACATTAAAGAAATTAGAATAAATTTGATTTGGAACTCCTGGTGTCTAGACGGACATTTTGGCATTTCTTTTGTAAAAACTGAAATATCATCCAAAAAGAAAAAAAGATCCCAACTGAATTTCTAATATGATCATATAGAACTGGTATCTAAAAAGAAATGAATTTTAGTTGAAAATATTTATCTTTTTAAAATAGCAACTTATTTTTTCTTGAAGAAATCTGTAGATCTAAGATGAAATTCACAGGTAAAATCTAATTTTAACTGGTATGGTGAAGTCTGTTGAAAAATCTGTGCATTGTTTTAGTGAGGTCTTAGACTTTCAGACAACTAATAAACACATGAAAGTACTGTGTAATCTTAGTACCCTGAGATGAACTAAAAATTCAAACAGGATTACATTTATAAAAGGTCCGTGGCAGTTTATGTCACAGGATTATTTTCTTTTGAGCACATGACATAATAATTTATACTTAGGTAGAAAAATTAAAACAATGAATGAAATAAACTTCAATCAACATATAGTATAGTCAACTTTCCATTTATTCATAGCAAGCTGCCTTCTCACCCAACACTACTTTTTATTTTATTTATTTATTTATTTATTTATTTTGAGACAAAGTCTTGCTCTGTTGCCTGGGCTAGAGTGAGTGCCATGGCATTAGCCTAGCTCACAGCAACCTCAAACTCCCGGGCTTAAGCAATCCTTCTGCCTCAGCCTCCCAAGTAGTGGGACTACAGGCATGTGCCACCATGCCCGGCTAATTTTTTCTATATATATATTTTCAGGTGTCCAGCTAATTTCTTTCTATTTTTTTAGTAGAGACGGGGTCTCGCTCTTGCTCAGGCTGGTCTTGAACTCCTGACCCTCGCGCAATCCACCCGCCTCGGCCTCCCAGAGTGCTAGGATTACAGGTGTGAGCCATCACGCCCGGCCCAGGAATCTATACGTCTTAATCAGAGTTTTTTTTTGAATTGAACTCTACCCTTGCTGACTATCTGTGTTTCCTACCAATCCCTCCTTCTCTAAACAGGCTAGACCCTCTTCCCTAACATCACCCCTACCTCCCCTTCCTTTCCCAGAGCTCCTACATAGCTAATGTTACCTGCTACATTTGATGTGACGTAAGCACTCCGTAATATTCAGATAACGTTTTTATCAATTATTCTAAAATATTCCTATGCCTCTAACATCATTTCAGCCCCACAATCATAAAATTTCTAACAGAAAGCATTTGACCAACTGTGAATGTAACAGTTGGAATTCTCAAAAACGAAGTAACTTTTACTTGCCCTTTAACAACAGAGATTCTGACTCCAGTCTTATTGTGATCTCAACATCGAAAGGGTTCGGGGAAGAACTGATAAGACAGTAGGATGGAAAAACCGTTACCAATTTTCTAACTTGTTTTGACTCTGCTTTTATTATTTTTTGGAGTACCATTCCAGAGTTAAAATATCACATAACCCCTTTTAAATGCACATTCCCAGGGCAAATAAAGTCTTAAGGATTTAGCTACTGTTTTGTTTTCCTGTATATATCAAATAATTGAGAGTTGACTATATAGAGAATGCTTTTCTGGCATTACACCTTTAAAACACTGAATTCCTAGCTTTTTTTTTTTTGCTTGCTGAAGGAATTATCTGGCAAAATTATTTTGATTCTATAGGTAAGATTATTTTATGTATAGCAATGGTCATGTTTCTTTTGGTAAGTAAAATGCCAACAATGAATATTTAAATGAGTGACACCATTTTACAGTGATCTGACACTATAAAAATTCAATTATGTTCTTTTAGAATAAACCATATTTAGATGTCTTTCAAACTGCAGACTAATAAATACAATGAGCACTTAACATTAATTACTCTAAGTTAAACTTTTGATTATTTACTTTAAAACATTTTATCTTTCAAAGACAAATGCTTTTAGAAGACATAAATTATAAATTAATAACAAAAGTATCTTAAATTTCTCAGTAATACAGAGGCTACCAGTGCAATCAATCTAATTAAATTTCACATTTGGTCTTAACATTTTCTCTAGTCCATTATTAAATGCTTTTAAATAATGAATATTAATATAATATCATCATTATTTTGTTATCAAATATTTTTTATTAGCATTTATTTGACTAGCAAGTTTTTCTACTGATTCATACTATGATAAATTTCCATCACTCTTCTAAAATCAACTCTATAGGTATTTAAGTAAAAACATGGCATAACTGTACCATATCATCTTTATTAATGTACTTATTTCTTTTCATGATGTGCATTTATTTCCATATTTTTGATGGATATTATTGATGGCAATTTTTAAATACTGTATTTGTAGAACATTTTTTTAAAAAAACAGAACACATAGCTCTGTGGAGTTCAAATGACTTAAATGGAAATTAATTTTTAATTTCTCCGGGCACAGTCAGACTAAAAGTAATAGTTGTACATTAAAATTTTACCTGCATATTTACATAGGCATAAAAGTCTTATCACAACTGCATATAAATGTTCTTTTTCAAGAATAAAATATGCATTTTTAATGATATTTTATACCTGGCAGTCATCCACCTTTGTTCTCATTACTCCTTTCATGTATTCTTTGTCCATGGTACGAGAGACACCAAAACTATTTCCCATACATAATATTTCTGCTTTTCCATCTGAGTAAGTCACTTCCACAGAACCATTGAGAATCACTGACCATGAGTCCAGCTAATCAAAAAAAAAAAAAGAAAGAAAGAAAGAAAAAGCATAAAATATAACATCATGCTCATAATCTGTAAGTGCTAGAATGGTCCCCAAAAATGATTTAGCACATCTTCCATTTTTAAGATGGAACAAATAACAAGTGAAATAAACTGCTTAACAAGTTCACAAAACAAAGAATAAAACACAACCACATATCTACATATTTCCACAGAGTATGTATCATTGTGCCCTTTTAATTTGACTTTGGATTCTTCTTCTCTAAAATGACACAAAACAAAAAATTTCTTCTGCCCCCCAAAGCACATGTAAACAAGATAATATGGTAACTATTGCCTCAATAAGAATATCATTTTGTCTAACAAAATGCATTATATTTATGAACATTTAAGTTGCAAAAACTGAAAAGTTAATATCAAAAAATTTCTATCAGTATTAAATTATAATAAATACTGCAAATAATGAAAAATAAGATTAATGGATTTGGAATTCTGTGACATAAGGGTATCATGGTTCTTGATTTATTCAAACTTGTTGAGTTTTTAAAAGGAAGAGAAAGAAATGGGTTGTTCAACTGCTATATTGAGAGATCCTCAATAAGAAACTTTTTAAGTGGTAGAAGTATTTACTAACCTCTTCACCATCATTCAAAACTATGGTTCCTGCTCTTTCCACCACCGCAAACGCCATGGCGGCACAGAGTTCCCGTCTCAACGACATTGTCATTTTGGCAAAAGCAGGCAACTGGTGAATCAATTCCAAGAGCTGCTTTGAAAAGCAAGAGCTAATTCTAGTCAAAACCATGACTTTTATTTAAAAACAAGTATTTAAAAAGAAAATGTTTCTTTTAGCCCAGTATATTGACAAATATACTGAAGTATCATCAGGACAAGTTGAGTTTCTTACAGGTATATATACAAAGAATTCCGTCACCATGGAGATAGCAGTTGATTCAGAGGCAACGTCAGTTTACAGCATCATTCAAACTCCAACGGCACTGAAGACAGTACTAAACCTCAAATGAGAAATTTCAATTGAAAATGAGCTGTGATCTTATTAAGAGCTAAAATGAAATGGAGCTCTGAGAATTTTCCCATAAGTCAGTAGGACCATTCCAGTGCCTCTTGGGCAGGTGAATTTCTAGAACATCAGAAGTAACTACCTTTAATTCAAAAATAGTCTAAGGGATATTTTCTATGGATAAGAAAAATCCACAAAAATTCATTGATTAAAAAAATTCTACTAGCAGCGTAGAATGATTATAGTTAACGATAATATATTACATGGTTTCACTCGGCTCACACCTGTAATCCTAGCACTCTGGGAGGCTGCGGCAGGAGGATCACTTGAGATCAGGAGTTGGAGACCAGCCTGAGCAAGAGTGAGATCTGTTTCCATTAAAAATAGAAAAATTAGCCAGGCGTGGTGGTGCATGCCTGTAGCCCCAGCTACCAGGGAGCCTGAGGCAGGAGGATTGCTTGAGCCCAGGAGTTGGAGGTTGCAGTGAGCTATGATGACACCATTGCACGCCAGCCGGGGTAAAAGAGCAAGACCCTGTCTCAAAAAAAAAGAAAGAAAAAAGTGGTTGCTGTGAGGTAGGCTGACGCCACGGCACTTTAGCCTGGGCGACAAAGCGAGACTCTTATCTCAAAAAAAAAAGAAAAACATATAAATATATATATGTGTGTGTGTATAAATATATATAATTTATATATAGCTTTAAATAGCTAGGAGGATACTAAATGTTCCCAACACAAAGAAATAATAATGTTTGAGGTGATAGATTACCCTGATCTGATGATTTTACATTATATGTATCAAAACATCACTATCTACCCCATAAATAGGTACAATTATTATTTGTCAATTAAAAAATTTAAAATTTATAACATAATATGATAAATGTAAATGAAAACTGATATACCATTTCTTCTCCCACAGTTTGGCAAACAAAAAAAAAGTTTGATCATTTTTCCTATTGGCGATGCTGTGGAGAAACAAACCGCTTACACTTTGGTATGTATGGTTCCAGCTATTGACAAGAGGGAAGACTTCACAGTCTCTTCCAGCCATGTCATCTCCATTACTAATGGTCCTGTGTTTCTCTATTCTTAATCAGTTTTACTAATTGGCTATTAAACTCTTTCCTTACTCCTCACCATGGCTATATGAAGTGCATGTGTTCTTTTTCATTTTGTAGGGAGAAAACTGAGGCTCAGAGTCATATAGTCAAGAGGTGGCAGTGACATGACTCAGGACCCTTTGCCTCCAAAGCTCACACTGGACTTCATGGGTAGCGGTAAAGAGCACAGGGTGTAATGTCAGACATTTGAATGCTTACTAGTTGTACTACTTTGGGCAAGTTGATTAATTGCCTTAAGGCATGGTTTTTGCATTTGCAAAAATATATAATATCTACCTTTCTGGATAGCTGTGAGAATCAAATGCAATAAAAATGACAAAGTCCATGGCACAAAGTAAATAATAAATTAGAACTATTATTATTATTATAGTCAGGATATCATTCAACCTGTCAGCTAAATAAAAATTCTACCTACATTTTTCCTGTCTCCACATAATCATACTGTCCCTATGTATCTGTTACAATAGAAGGATATATTGTGAAAACAGTACTATACTAGGACAGACTGAGTGGTTTTCTGTGGTTCAGCTAGGTAACACCATGTTCTGATTAGACTCTGTGTCATCCCTCTTGTATAAGACTTTCCATTACACAGAGTGGCTCTGGTGCTAAGGAGAATAACAATGATAAGTGGTACCCAAAGAGTCTAACAGGACAGTGTTCTTCAGTCTGACCCAGATTTATGTGTCAGGAAATCAATTTACTTTTGCAACTAACAGTTTTTAAGAAGAAGATAAAATATCAAGGCCCATCACTTATAGAAACAGCAAGTTCTATTTAGTGAAATTTATTTTTGGAATGAGTAGGCGTGCCTGTGCCATTCCATAAAGTCTATTTATTCCTTGGCAAAGCAGTTGAAGCAATTCTGAATACTACTGCAAGATATGACCCATACCTATCACATAGGTGAGGTAGGAATTATTGTTTTACAAATGTGCTGATTTGAATCATCAAGGCGAATGAAGAAGTCATGGTCCTCTGACTAGTACATCACAGTTCTGCTGTTTCCAGCCTCAGTGTTCTTCAGCCACAATCCCTCATGCCTTACGATAAGGTATTACAGTATTACAGTATTACCACATATGTTACTTTTTCCTCCCCTCGCTGTTGCTGAGTTTCTTGGAAAGGCACAAATTCATGGGTTTAAGAAAAATGCGAGACCAGAAATTATCAGATATTTTAAATTTGAGTGGGCGCCGTGGCTCACATCTGCAAACTTGGTACTTTGGGAGGCTGAGGTGGGAGGATTGCTTGAAGTCAGGAGTTGAAGACCAGCCTGATCAAGAGTGAGACCTCGTCTCTACAAAAAATAGAAAAATTAGCCAGGCATGGTGGTGTGCGCGCCTGTAGTTCCAGCTACTAAGGGAGGCTGAGGCAGGAGGACAGCTTGAGCCCAGGAGTTGGAGGTTATAGTGAGCTATGATGACACCACTGCACTCCAGCCTGAGTAAAAGAGCCAGACCCTGTCTCAAAAAAAAAAGAAAAAAAAAAAAAAAAAGAAGTATTTTGAATTCAATGTGTGTTTAGACAATAACAGAAGTCAAATAGAAGCCAAAAGATTACAAATCTGATTGAAGAAGATGAAGTGGGCAGAAAATATAAAACATCTTGACAAATATTTGCTATGATGATTTTAAAGTGCCTTGGATAGACATGTTTCTTGCTTTTTGGCAGATTCCTATTGTATTAGTGGGTCATGAAATCAATTTGTGATATAGGAGTAGTGACCAGCATTAAAACAATGCAACAGGATAGAAAATATCTGTGTATCACATATTGTAGGAATAAAGGAGACAGAAAAGATCTAATAATAGTCGATGTACATCATTTTCTAGGCTCAGCTGAAAAACCAAAAATATGCAAATGCTTAACCAGATGGCATCTAAGAGTTTTTAAGATTCTTAAGGATTCAATAATGGTCTCATTGGTTTTGTGATAACTTCTACACTATATTACACTAGAAGACTGGAGCAATTTTAAAAAATAAAGACCTTTTCTATCACCAATCTTTCAAAGAAAATGATAAAAAAGAAGCATTTGGGCCAGGAGTGGTGGCTCATGCCTGTAATCCTAGCACTCTGGGAGGCCGAGGCGGGAGGATCGCTCCAGGTCAGGAGTTCGAGACCAGCCCGAGCAAGAGCGAGACCCCGTCTCTACTGGAAAATAGAAATTATCTGGACAACTAAAAATATATGTAGAAAAAATTAGCCAGGCATGGTGGCACATGCCTGTAGTCCCAGCTACTCGGGAGGCTGAGGCAGAAGGATTGCTTGAGCCCAGGAGTTTGAGGTTGCTATGATCTAGGCTGAAGCCACGGCACTCTAGCCTGGGCAACAGAGCGAGAGTCTGTCTCCAGATGTCTGCAGGAAGCTCAAAACAAACCCTAATAACGCCACAGGTATCATGCAGAGTTAGAGGGATTGCAGTTGCCAAGAATTTAGAGCTTGGGATGGGTATTAGCACAGTTCCTAGGAAATACAGAATGCAGTAGCCGTGGATGGGAGAAGCAAGTCTGCTTTCTTTTATGTTTCTTAGAACAATCCCATTAGAATTATACACTAATCTATTAAAATGATAGACTATTGTGACCTATTTTGTTAGGAAAGGGACATCTGTTTATGAAAAATATTAACCTTTAAAAAAAAAAGTTTTTCTAGTCAATGACCCAAAGAAAACACAAATAATCAACTTGCCAATACTAAAAGCTAAAGCCAATTCAGAACATCAGCGTACCTTGGGTTTGCTTGACTCAATTTTATATAAGAAATGCTTACTATTAAGATTACAAAAAAAATCTCGGGTTGTTTGAAAGAGATCAAAGTAGCTCTCTAATGTGTCAAGTGCTCAAAGGAAAAAATAAAATTCACAGAGTCCACTTGCTCAAGGCTTCTTGGGTGTGGCTCCCGGTACAAAAATAAATAAATAAAATTCACAAACATTCAGTAATCGAGTAACTACAAAGTTATGAGTTCTAGAGCAAAAATGAATATAATGAAGTTCCTCCCTTTAAAGTGTTGAGAAGGTATACCCAAGAATCTATGGGAACCCAAAGGGAAATTTGTTTCTTCCTGTAGCTGGTAAAATATGATAAAATATTAGCAATTGCATTGGATCCAACTTACACACTCCCGCACACGCACCCCATCTCCCCCTTTGTGGTGGGGATAGAGGAAGGTGGGTGGGAAGAGAGGCATCTAGAGAAAACTTTAAACTTACAGATTTTTGTAGTTCATATAAAAGGTGTCTGTTTTAACCAAATGCTGGAAGATGAGTTAGATTTAACAAGAGTAACAGCTAAAGAGTCCTCACACATGGTTTTATTTTGGGGAGATAGAATAAAAGATCTTTCAGGATCTCACATAGACCAAACAACACCCTTTAGGCCTTCTCTTTAATGTTAGTGATTTATGACTTTAAATAAATGTATATTTGATAGCTGCAAGCATCAGAGTAGTCACTGCTTGCAAGTCTATTGGTATTCAAGTAAATGTCATTCACTGTAGAGATTGTATTGATGAGCACATTTTTTAAAAAGACAGCTTTGTACTTATTTGTAGGAATCAGCACAGCTCCTGCTTTCTAGAACTTCTGGGAGAGACGTTCTTCTCAGATATCAACGGAAAGTCTTAAATTTCCAGGAATGACATACGTGCTACACATATTTTAATATAAAATAATCAGGATTTTCTTCTCCAACTACTCTAAAATGAACAGATTCAAAAGCAACATTCTGTGTAATTTTAAAAAAAACCCTATGAGCAAGGATTCTGGGTTGAAATGGTAAACTGAACACACTTACAATTTAATTTTTTCTTTAAAACTGCAATTAAGGGATTTAAAAAAAAAGAAGCTGGTAAGGACATAGAACAAGAGAGTAAGCCGAATTTTGGACAATGAAAATAAGAAGAATATATGTTATCAGATCTAAGAAAGCAAACAAGGAAGGGGAGAGCGAAGCCCAATTTTGGACAATGAAAATCAGAAGAATATATGTTATCACACCCAAGAAAGCAAACAAGGAAGGGGAGAGTGAAGACCAGTTTTGGACACGGTAAGTCAGATGATCATGTGGTATCAGACACAAGGAAGTAAAACCCTAAGTGTGCAGGGGGTAAAACTGAGAACCATTCCACTCAGGCCATGTCCCTGCTTCTATCACCCTGGCCCGCACTTTAATCTTTAATCTTCCTCATTGCACTCACTACCTGCAATGTGTTTTACTTGTTCACTTGCTAATCACGTGTCTCCCAAACAGACTGTTAATAGAGCAAGGACATTGGCTGCCTTCGTCACCACTGAGTTGCCAGGACCTAGAGGAATGCCCAGTACATTGAAGGTGCTCAACCACGTTCACTGAATGAACAGTTACCACCACAGGATACTCATTCATATATATAGTGAGCAATTCTTACAAAGATTAAATTTTAAGTATCTAATCCAATCAAGGTTTTGGTTTTTCATCTTTAATTTCCCAGCATATGTATATAGCCTAAATAAAGTTTTTCCTCATACATGGTTGTCTCACTCAAACACATACTACAAGCCACTCACACACTCATACCATCCTATACCTAATCCCAACACACTCAATTCACTGAATTTCTCTCCTAATTCATATTGGCCCAAAGAATTGGGGGAGTGGTAGAATAGATAACTGGGCTCAGGCATGGTGGGGAAATGACTCTCAACAGAAGTAGTCCTCACTCCAAGGATACAAAGGAAGAAGGCTGAGTCTGGGAGGGGGACTCAAACACAAAACCATTATCATGAAATCAACTCCTGCTGTGATGGAAAGGTGGCTATAAAGCCACTTCAATTTTTAATCTCAGGGTGCCCACCCCCCACAGCTAACCTGACATTGTGCTGCCTTCTTCCACCCAGTCTCAGCTTTATATGGAACCAGAGTAGAAGCAAATTCATCTGCATGACAGTTTTACCCACCACTTGACTAATGTTGACATACAGAAAACGAGCTTGATAGGAATTGTGCTCAAAAGAAAATTAACAGAGGTAATATTGCTTGGAAGACTGCTTTTAACATTTTATTTTTGGTCATAAACTAAGCTAAGACAGAGGGTATGTGGAAAGGTTTTACTAGGAAGTTTCATTCACAATATTATTTGTAGACTCTTGAAGGTATTGACTGAGGAAAATCGACTTTTTCGATCTTTTCCTCAATAAACAGTACTGTTTATACTAAGGAATTTAATAATGACTTTTTAAAGCCTACTAGTCTTGGGCTCTACTGTAACAGATAATTTTACCTCTAAATGTTTTTAATTATTCTTAGATTCATTTTCTCATTCAAACTTACCAATATCATCATCTGTCCGGTCAACTGGGTCCTTCTCCAGGCAGTCTCTCACAACGTCCCTACTCATCGGAGGATCTGACACCCTCTCAATATCTTCTTCGTCGTCATCGTCCTCGGAATCCACTGCCATTTCTGGCAACCCACTCAGGTCCATATCACCACCTCACTTTCTGTGGCCTTACAACAGACAAGAAAAATTAAAAACTATTTTAAGTAAATCAGTCTTTGGGGCCCCAGAAACATAAGAATAAGTCTAGATCAAAACAATTTTTTTGTTATATTTATTTTTCTATAGGTGAGATGTACTCAACATCGCACAACTATTTGTATACCAGACGCTATATATATAATAACCTCAATAAAATATGAATGATTTTATCTCCTCTTAAATTTTTGGCCAGGATTAATGATCTTATCTCAGTAATTGTGATTTCTTATCTCAGCTGTCATGTCATTTGTAACATAGTAGAATAAAAAAGAAAAAGACAGTATTTGGAGTCACACATTTCAAGATGGTCTCTTCTGTTGGGCTAGCTCAAGCATAGAACACTTATCCTTTTTAGTTCAATCTTGTGATTATCATCTCAGCAACATGTATTATGCATCATACTGATCTTATTGGACATTACATACATAGAACTCACTAACTACTTAAGCACAGTCAGAATGAATTCAATTAAATCTTAACTACATCAATCTTAAATATCACAAATATGTTTTCCAGATGAAATATTAAAATCTTGAAAACATTTTAAACTTGTTAATAATTGTTAATTTTGTAGAAAACATAATTCACCAACTTCAAATAAATGATAGCCCACATTATTTTCCATAATAAACATTTTTAAGAATAGGCAAATAAAGATTTTTAGAAGATAAAAAATATAAAATATTGAACCTGATCATAAGCCAACACTGAATATTTACAATGTGGCAGACACTGCTTTAAATGCTATGTGTGTTCAAACTCATTTAATTCTATAAAGTAAGAGCCATTATTAACTTTTATTATTCTCTGAACACTTACAGAGAAATTATTTTTCTGAGGTCATGCTGCTGATAAATTGTAGAATCAGGATTAGAACCCAGAAATTCCAGTTACAGAGTCTTCAGCCCTACCTAATCTGGCTCCTTATAACAGACACATACAAATGTTGCTTGTATAAAGGATCTATATCCTTTCTATAATTGAAGTCAATATTTAAAGAATAAATTGTGCTATTTTCTTAGCAATAAAGTTTCACCTTTGTAAAGTCCTGGTTTCCATCACAGAACATAAGATTCAATGCTACATTTCAAAGCAATACAAGCATGTGTCAATGTTTTCTCAAGTTTAACAATGAGTTTTAATCACATTTTCAGTTCTTGAGATACAATTTCCCAAATGGTAACACATACAGTATAAGCAAAACTTAAGGAGAAAATAATTAAAGACAGAAGACCTAACGTCTACAAAAGCTACAATGGCCTTAATACTACTGACTGTTATGAGCAGATGTGCTCCAGGTGGGAGCACAATAAGCCATCAGGGCCCATGCAGAAAGAACTGTGACACACTCAGAAGAAACATAGTCCACCGGAAAGACAATCCCATTAATTGCTGGGAGATAATTTTTCCAAACCCGACATGCTTACTCATGCCCACCAAGATCAAAAGTTGTAAAAGTCATTCCAGCAATTGTCAGTTCTTCTGATGTCAGATGCAGTGTTGGAACGTGTTGGCCCAATTTGTCATCTTTCAGCATGTGAAGAGTGGCTTTGCCTGCATATGCAAACTCAAGAATACAAGCTTTCCAGATTTCTTGGGGAGCACACTGCTGAAGCCATTGTAGTTCCACTCAAAGACGAAAGACTATTAATTCTTACCATGGCCCATGAGGCTCCTCTGGCGGCTTGGACTCTCCCTCAGAGCACACAGGCCAGCAGCACCTGGACTGCTAGTTAGTTTCTTTCTTTCTTTCTTTCATACAGAATCTCACTTTGTAGCCCCAGCTAATTGCAACCTCAAATTCCTGGTCTCCAGGAATCCTCCTGCCTCAGCCTCCTGAGTAGCTGGGACTACAGGTGCACACCAACACGCCCAGCTAATTGTTTCTATTTTTAGTAGAAACAGAATCTCTCTCTCTCAGGCTGGTCTCAAACTTCTGAGCTCAAGCAGTTCTCCTGCTTTGGCCTCCCAGAGAGCGAGGATTACACGTGTCAGCCACTGCATGCAACTGCTGGTTTCTTTTACACAGTGAAATGTTAAACATTTTCTCTTCTACAATGTGTGTAATACCTACACATTATTCCATCATAGTTATGAACCAGAATTTATTTATCCATCCACCACTGGCATTTTACTTATTTTCAGTATTCTATCTATGATCATGAATCATACTTTTTGTATATTTTTCTTATTATTTCCACAGAGTACTATCTTGAATTGTCATTGCTGGGTCATAGGCTACTGTCAAGTCGTTTGAAATCTTGGGAGCGGGTTCCACATTGTAATGCTCCTTAGTCACAAACAGGACCACCCTGCCATGTAAAGATGGCCCTATATAAGCTCCCCACTAAGGTGAGCCAGGTGTTATTCACAACTTTTAACCTACTTTAACTCCAGCAAGACTGATTTTATAGACTTTCCAATCATACTCATTTTTTAGTAGTTGACCCCTTCCTCTGCTAAAATAAAGTTAATTGGTTAAAAAAATTAATATTAAAAAAGAAGAAACACATCTCCTAATTTAAATTCAAAATTCATTGAATTATCTCTAGACTCTAGGAGACTGAAGTAGAACTTGACATGATACAGTATGCCAGGGTTGTGACGAGAGAAATTCGGTCAAAATTGTTATCACCACACCTTACTTCTGAAGAAAGGTGACAATTTGCTAATGCTTGCTAACATTACACTTGTACCCCACTTTCATCTTCACACTGAAGATTATTCATTACCAATCACCTTATATTGTCAAATATACTGTGAGTCCTCTATTATACACATTCTTTGTTATTAGCAGAGTGAAGAAAGGGTACTTTACGGAAGATATAAATCTTAAAAATCTGCATTTTAAATGATTTAATATAATTAAAGGATTTTCTTTAATTTTAAAACTTCTAATAGATGCTTAACCATGAAAATATATTTTGCAATACCCCAAGGAAATCATCATTTAAATGAATTATATTTAGGTCTTAGAGAAAAGAAAGAGATTTTTAAATGTCAATTGGATTCATCTCTCCAAAACGGAACCTTCCACTCTATTTGTGTAAATGATCCTAGTTGTTAGCTATCTCTTGGTATTCCACTCTTTAAGAAACAAACTATTGATAAAATAACATTCACTAATCCAATAATTTAGAGGATTACTTTTATTTATACTAAATATCTACTTTATTTTAAAATGCTACAGAATTCCCTAAATCAGACATTTCAAAAAACTTGATAAACAACTTTTCAGGAATCCACTAATTTCAAAATACCACTGTCTCATGAACAACAAGACATTTGGAGACTGAGTTAAAAGTTTGCTGAAAACAAATTGGTATTCTGGAGAAGAGTATTACACTAAACTTAAGAAGAATGACTGGAAGACAGTATTTACTGGATTTATATTTGCTGAAGGAACAAACTCAGTTTCGTGGCTCCAAATCTCACCTCTACCGCTCATTATGTGGTTTTGGCAAAGTCACTCAACCTCCATGAGTCTAAGTTTTATCTGTAAACTGGAGACACAGCTTCTCACCATTCCTGGAACTGCTTTTGGATCAAACAAGGGAAAAGAAAGCCAGTTACAGGCTAAGATCAAAAGTTCCTTCCTCAAGGTGTTACATTTTTCATCTTAGTATTACACTTGTACAGCTTCTACCCATACCAGCAGTGAGCCTGGCACACAATTTATATTTGCAGAATTTGATTTAAAAAAGAAAAACATAAAATTCCATTAAACACCTTACCTCCTTACAAATTTGCAAATAAACCTCTCAGACTATTGCACCCATTAAATTCTAGCCAAATGATTCATACAGTAATGATAGTGATCCTATATTGAATGACTACTAAATATCTAACAGTAAATTTATGCTTTGAATACATAATCATCACTCTTCATATCAATTCAGCAAGTTAGTATTAGTACCCCTATTTTATAGATGAGAAAACATTCAAGGAAATTAAATAAGTTGTTCAAAGTTAAAAAAACCAAACCTAGTAACTGTGCCAGGACTCAAAATGAGGTCTGACCAACACAAAAAATACTAAATACTTTGCATTATGCCCAGCTTTCTCAATAGACAGTCTTTATAAAGAAAAGAGTTAAAATATAATACAGTAATAATAACTTTGCTAAGTTATAAAAGATACATTTATAAATATATATTTGCATATAAACATAATTGAAACACTTGCTTTCTAGCTTCCTTGAATCCAACACTACTAAAATTTATGCTTGTCTTTAAGCCCTTTTATTCTAAATAAGCATACTCAAACAGATACGTTATATTTAAAAGTTTACGACTATATTTGTCTCAGCAACCAGAAGAAAGGCTTACATATTCCAGTTAGGCAACTAACTCCTGTCCTAAATTAATTTACCCTATACATGTACAGCCTAACATAAATTTAGTTGCCCGTTACTATTTTTCTCAGATCAATGCTGAAAGACCTATGATTTAAATAAAAAGGGACAAAAATATATTCTTTTATAGTGAATTTTTTGGACTTTTTTTGGACTTTTTTAAAGGATGTCAAGAAAATGAACAAACTAAAAAAATTTTAAATGCCATAAAGCTCTAGTGAAAGGTTAATTTAAGTAAAAATAAAATACTGCACATATTTTATTAAGCACTTTAAAATCATTTGCAAAAAAGTTTTTTTTATTAAATATCTCACACATACAGCCATTTTAAGAGGATTGCTTAAGAAGTATACCCCTCCCCACCCCCCACCCCCCGAGACTGGGTCCTGCTCTGTCACCCAGGCTGGAGTGCAGTGATGTGATCATACCTCACCGTAATCTTGAACTCCTGGGCTCAGGCGATCGATCCTCCCACCTTAGTCTGGAAGTAGCTGGGACTACACACGTGCATTACAATGCCCAACTTAATTTTTAAATTTTTCATAGAGATGGGGTCTCCCTATGTTGCCAAGGTTGTTCTCCAATTCCTGGCCTCATGCTGTCCTCCTGCCTTGGCCTCCTAAAGTGCTGGGATTACAGGCATGAGCCACCATGCCCAGCCTTTAATGGAAATAAAATTTACAGAATCTCAAACATATATATTTAATCCAAATAGCACCTAAATTAGACTCATATAAATTTAGGCTAGAAAGTACTACTGAATGCTAATTTAAGTGAGATAACAGAGAAGGAACATCACATAAAATTATATATATGTGGAAAGTATAAACATATATTTAGAAATGTAATGTTGGTTTTCAGTCTAGTTTGGATATAATTTATGTTGTTCCTAGTTTTACACTGTCAGTATTTTTTACTTCAATATATGCTTTTAAATACACACGCACACATATACACACATACACCTAAAAGAGAGGGACATTTTTTTAAAGCTTTTTTTTTTAATTTCAGCTCTTCATGGGGGGTACAAAAGCTCAGGTTATATACATTGTCCGTGTCCCGCCCATCCCCCTGAGTCAGAGCCTCAAGCGTGTCCATTCTCCAGACAGTGCACCTGGCAGTCACCTTGTAGTCATACCTCCATCCCATCCCCCCCCACCTCCCCGAGTCATCACCTTCAAGCATGACCATTCCCCAGACGGTGTGCAACGCACTCATCATGTATTTAAATTATAAGGTTGCTTTCCTAAATTTATAATCCTATAAGGAATGTATAAAAATGTCTATAAATATTTAAGAAAATCTATGCTAATTTGATAAGCAAAATAGTTCTATATTTAAATTTCATATAGTCAATTATTAAATGTCTTAAATATTTTATGTGAGGTAGAGATATTTGCATTTTCTTTTCTGTAAATGACCACCTTCTGTCCTTTGAACATTTTTGTACTATGAGGTGAGTATTTTTCTTATTAATTTGCATAAATCAGTTATATTTTGACTTTAAATCTTCATGTCAATTGATCTTTTAATTATCAAGTGTTTTGATCATTCATTACAACATTGTTTGCTAACTCTTTAGCTTATCTGGAACTTACTTAATTATGATACAAAGTGAGAATATAAAATCACTCCCACACCCTAAAGATCACTTATTGAATAATCCATTGCTTTCTTCACTGACTTGTGGCTTCCTCTGTTACATATTATACCCTTACACGAGTTCCATGTTGCTTGAACTCTGTTTTATTGATCTATCTATTTTTGTACAACTATTTCCAGTCTGCGTAAGCCACTCGCTCTGACGGTCATATCATTTAACCAGGACCTTATCCTGGATGGAAATGGCATTGTCTCGTAACCCTAACTTAGGCATTCTGCTTTTTTTCAACACCAACCTCCTAGTCTTTCAGCTTGCTCCCATCTGCTTCTAAGAAAACCCTTTTTCAACTTAAGGAGGATCTTTAGTCTTCAACACTCTATTACCTCTGTGTCTAGCACTCGCACCTCCCATCTTAACTTCCTTTCATATTCTGCTTATATTCCCTAGTCTATTATTTCAATTACATTCATTCAACACGTCTTGACTGAATTCTTATGATCTCCTGGCACTGTACTAAGGCTCTAGAGAGAAAATGGAGATGAGACAGACAAGTTTTCTGACTTCTGGAAACTGTTATTCTAGTAGGCAGACAGACAACAAAAAAGTAATAATCATTTCACTTAGGGTGTAGGACAGAAATAAAAGGACTAGCCGGGAAAGGAACCAAAATGTAAGCCCTCTCTTACAGAGGATTATCTCGCTGAGGAGATAATACTTGAAAATGAAGGCAGAAAAGGATCAAGCTAGGAGAAAACATTCCAGCCAGCAGGCATGCAAAAGCAAAGCTCTGTAGTTGGAAAAAGTTTGACATGTTGCTCCACCTGTCTTTGTATCACCCTCATTTAGCACAACTTCAGTCCTGGATGAAGTCAAATCTTTGTGCTAACCGTGGAGAAAATTACTCACCAGGGTAAAGGGAAATCATTTTATATTTGAAGGTACCAACTCAATTGAGTCTCCATTTCTCTGGTCAATTTGCTCTACTACGCTCTCTGCAACTATTATTTCAAAACTTGTCTCTCCTTAAAACTCTCTACCCACCAACTCTCTCACTCTCAACAAAGGAACTCAACTCTTCAGAGAGAAAACAGAAGTTTAAGAAAGGACCTCCCTCAACTCCCAAAGTGCCCACTCCAAACCCAGCAGAATGTGTCCCTGTTAAAACAGAGGAGGGTTTCTTCTCCTAACGCTCATCATTTCACTTTCCTCTGAAATTTCTCTCCTTCCTCCACTGCAGCAGCAACATTATTCTACCCATTTCTCCCTTGTTCACAGCATTCAATTTCAACCTCTCCGTGCCCATCTGATGAGCATTTACACTCACCTCAATGTGACAGCTTTCAACAAAAAAGGAAAAGATCCCCTAAGTCAGAATTGTGCAAAGATTAAATGGGCTGCCATGAGAGAGAGCTGCTCGTCCCTGGCACTGTTCAAGAATAACTGGATGCTTGCTGGATAGGATCCAATGTAAGACTTGGAGTTGGACCAATGAGATGTCAGGCTTCTTCTCACCTTAAGAAGTTCTGATTTAAAGATAATAGAAATGGTCTATTGAGAATATTAAATGTTAAGTTTTGCCTAGCTAATAGCCAAATCCTTAGATACAGCTATGGAGTTTTCCTTATGACAAATATAAACTTACAGGCTACATGCCTGTCATCAAGTTCGAAGCAAATAGCTTTGAAACTCAACTAAATGTATCAAAATGATACACAGGGACCCTCCTTTTTATCTAATACCAAGACAAAGTCATACTGCAGACTGTAAGCTCCAACTGCGCCAGAGCAATTAGGAACTCTCACCCACCCAGACATTTGGATGATAGCTAGGGACAGACGTACCATCAGGAATTTCATCATGAATGCATCCAGCTTACTCATGACAATTGTACATTTGGGTAAAATTCCCCTCAGAACAGCCCTCAATAAATTATAGAAGCAAATTGTTTCATTCTTATTATAAATTTATCTTTTAGAAATTCCATTCGTTTGTGTATGCTTGAAGAAAACAGTAATAACTGCTATAATCTCAAGCTGTATTCCCATTATAGATTGTCAAAATGTGTAATAATCATCTCGACGTTTAGAGGACAAGGGCTCATCTGTGATATTTTCGTTAATATAAGCTTAAGCACAGCTTTTATGTATACCATTCATAGTTCCATGGAAGGGAACTGTGGAATAAATGTTTTTAAAACAATGAACTTCCAGAAATAGATGGTGTTGGGTAGGGAGGCAGGTAGATTGAGAAAAGTGTATAACTAATAGACTATCTCTTTAAAAGAAAATTTATTTTCTAAGATCTACTAAATTTGGAACTTAAACAAATATGTCTTATATTTATGGCATTCTAATTATTCACTTACGTTTAGTAATTAAAAAATATAGAAACTTAGCACTGCCTAAATACACCAATGATCCTTCATAACTATAATGTTCCTAAAAAAGGGTACTTTTTATGGTCACCTCATGTCACAATTCCTAAGGAGCCACGAACTATACTTTGTGAATGTAATGTTCTTTTGTTTGAAACCATCTAAAATCAAGTATTATTGGAATGTGTTTGAAAGGAGGATTTCTTTTGCATATTTTAGTCACTTCCTAAATTTGCATATTTGAAGCCAATCAACTATTCCTTAACAATTAAGATTATTTTGTTTTAAAAATATGTTTGGAATCCCATAGTTCTAGCTTATTTTCCATTCATTGGTACCGTAAGATTTTTATTTGAAACACATAGCTAAATCTATAGGTAATTTTTTAAAATACAACGAATATAATTCAATGATCCACTCTTAATAATCCCTTCCTTTTGTCATACTCAATATGGACTTTAATAAGAAACACTTAGTATAAAAGCCCCCCTCCAAAGTTTCCCCCTATGGTGTTTAGTCGAGAAAGAGTCATAAACATACTACACCTGTAGTCAAATGAATGAAATATTTAAAGTCAAGACAAATGATTCCATTCCAACCACTCTGCTTAAAATTCTGATAACCGGTAGTAGCAGAGGCAAGTACAATTAGGCAGTAGTTTTACATCCCAAAACAAACAAACATATAACATGCTGTCTGTGAGAAGTATAAACATTAATGTTTTACGTACATATATGTACATACAATATACACACAAATATTTAATTTATAGATTCTATTAATATTAACTGAGAACCCTGAAACTCCTTGGAATACATGAAAATGAAGCAAATGACAAGAAAATCTTCTTACCTGGTAGATATCAGAAAGACTGCTGCTTCCAGAATCACTAGTGATACTACATCCTGAATGGCTAGAAGAAACGTGGGTCACCTGTGGGTGGAGACTGCCAGTACGGTGTAGTTTTGTGAAATCTACAAGAAGCTATGGAAGGAGCAGGAAAAACTAGGACTACAACTTGAATCAGATCTCCAAGAAGACATTTTAAAATTAAGATATTATATTCTATTCCATACCACTAAGCCAAAAATGTTATTAGGTAAGAGTCTTCACTTTTTAAATTCATAAATTACTAAATATTATCCTATTTACCAAAAATCACATGATTTTTTTTTTTTGAAACAGACTCTCACTCTGTTGCCCCAGGTAGAATGCGCTGGTGTCATACCTCAGCCTCCAGAGTAGCTGGGACTACAAGGGCATGCCACTGCTCCTGGCTAATTTTTCTATTTTTAGTAGAGACGGGGTCTTGCTCTTGCTCAGGCTGGTCTTGAACTCCTAAGCTCAAGCTATCCTCCCGCCTGGTCCTCCCAGAGTGCTCAGATTACAGGAATGAGCCATTGCTCCCAGCCATAAATTTTTCAAGTTTATGGGCATACAATGAACCTTAAATAATATGAAATTTGATGGTTAAATAAGTAGGTTTGGTGGTCAAGAAGAATTTGCATCAACATTTAATTTAGTAAGTTACAATTCCCAAATCACACATCAATGAGCAAATTATTCTGCTACTATCAATATTTATTACTAGTCACAAATGCAACTTCATGGCAAGAAACAGTTTAAATGATAAAACAGATTTGAGGTTCTTTTATGCCCACATGATGTTTAAAAGTTAAAAACAAAGAGCATCTTAGAGTCGATTAAGTATATTGTCATACAAGTGACTACACTAAGCTCTATGGAGAAAAAGAAAAGAATGCCAGCAAATAACTGAGAATTGAGAAGGTTATGGACAGCGTTTACCTATCTATCTACTTGTTCATGTTCAAATAAAAATAGCCTCTATTAAAATAAACAGATTTGCTAAACATCCCTCAAGTTCTGAAGTCTACTACCCCTCGTATATCAGACAAAATGCATTCACAAAAAAGGAAAACATTCACACATTCGCTCATTCAACAAATGTTTACTGAGGCCCTTTTCTCTTATTATGTCCTAGTTAGCAAGTAAAACTCTAAGAAAACACTGCCCTTAAGAACCTCAGGCTCTTATCAGTTACTGCCAAGTCTTCTGAATTTAAAAAGATAGTACATTTATCTATAATATGACACTTAAACTATTGACCAGTAATACACACGACAGTTCAAAAGATATGCTAACTAGCATCGTGAATTACTGATAACATTCTCTTTTTTGTGCCTGCATACTGATCCTATTTAGCTGGTGAATAATAATAAAAAGACTAACTGTTACAACTTAAATAAAGGTTTACTTTAGTAACATTCCCATCTCCCCTTTGATCCTTATCCCCTCTCTAGAATAAGCCTCCTGAGGGAGATGATTCAGGTTTATGACAATGATCAATGGGTTTTGAAACCTCAAAGCTTCAAACAAACAGGTAAAATGTATTTTGTTTGTTTATTTTTGAGACAGAGTCTGGCTCTGTTGCCCCAGGTAGAGTGTAGTGGCATCATCCTAGTTCTCTGCAACCTGAAACTCCTAGGTTTAAGCCATCCTCCTGTTTCAGCCTCCCGAGTGGCTGGGACTACAGGTGCGCACCATGACACCCGGCTAATTTTTCTATTTTCAGTAGAGACGGGGTCTCACTCTTGCTCACGCTGGTCTCAAACTCCTGAGCTCAAGCAATCCTCCCACCTTGGCCTGCCAGAGTGCTAGGATTATAGGCGTGAGCCCCCAGACCCAGCAAAATATATTTATATCCCATATCATTCAGACCTGACTCTCTGAATAAATTACACCCCTCCCTACGTTAAGTGCATGATATTTAACAATATTTATATACAATATGTTCAGAAACAGTGTTTTTTAACTTTAAAGGATCAATGTATACAAAGGACAGATTTAAACATGAATTTATTAGGGGGCATATAATTAGATGCCAAATAAATGGATATAAACCCGTATGTTGGAGGAGCTCAGAGAAGTGAGATGTTTATTCAAATGTGTGAAATAACTGCAAGCCCATCTCACTAAGAGTGTTTTTAAAAAATTATAAAGATATTAGGAAATATTAACATATAAAATTTAGGAGAATAACGATTTCTCTATAAGGAGTAGATAGACAAATCCTTCTAAATTCAGAATTTCTATGTTTTATTCACAATGTAGAATAGTGAATTAATTGCAGGAATTATTTGTGAATAATTTGAACACAGAAGTTTGTAGAAATGTATTCATGACTATGATTTTAAATGTAGCTAAGTGACACTTCTCAGATAGTAAAATAAATAACATGTTCATAGCCAGGATAAATACCCCTCATCATCCTAGCTCCACTGCCATTTAATTCAGTCATTTACCACAGAAGGCAACTGGGGAAACGTTACTCTATGGCTCAGAGATTTTAAAAGGCATCGATCGATACATGTAATTACAGAATAATAAACTAATTTTTATTGATTATCTTTTACAGACATGACTCAGACTGACGTGTCACAGTGTGTGATTTTTTTAAAAAAATTAATATGTCAAATGAAGAAATAATTATCTAATGAATTTTTACTTTTTATTTATTCATGTCTTACAGGACTTTCTTGTTAGAATCCATCATCTGATCATCTTTGCTGACTAAGAATTCACTGTGTGGACAACACTGGGAGCTGACAGAGCTTCAAACCTAATAGAAGGGACCTGCATCCAGCCTTTATACACCAATTCTAGGGAACTGAGAAAGTTATGGACAACATTTACTGATCTCTACACACATATATAAATATCAGTTTTCTACTTGTTCATGTATAAATAAAACTATCCTTCTATTAAATAAACAGATTTGCTAAGCATCCCTCAAGTTCTGAAGTGTATTCACCTATGCCTATTTACAGCCACAAATATCAGAATTATGTGGTAATCGTAGGCCCAGAACCATAAAGACTCAAAAGAGAAAGAAATATTTTTGCTCTTAAAAATTCAATTCTATTTAATAAAGACTTATTGAGTTCCTGCTAAGTCAGACACTCTGTCAGGAGCAGGGAATATCAAGGTGAATAAGACATTCCTGATTCCACATGGAACTTCTACTACCCCAACAGTCATTGTGATAGGTGTTACAAGCAATAGAAAAATGAATTAAACATAGTTTGAGCTTTTGAGACAAGGTCTCACCATGTTCCCCAGCCTGCTCTTGAATTCCTGGGCTCCAGCAACCCTCCCACCTCAGCCTCCCGAACAGTTGGGACTACAGGCGCGTGCCACCATGTCTGGTTTAAACATAGTTTTATAAACATTGTTTTCATCCCTTTCCCCTGCACCTCTGTTCTTTTCAGAATAGCATGAAAAAATCATATATTAGACTTAGATTAAGTGCAAGTATAATTTAACGTTAACTAAATACTTCTTTAAAAGAGATGTACGACTAGATGCTATATTCAAGGAATCTTAAAATTTTTTCCCACAAACTAGAATAACAATACCATTATTAAATTTTATTGACAACACACATCGGTCAGGTTATGGAATGGGAGAAGTTATAAAAGGTGTTCCCATAAGGGAAGAGTCTGAAATGCACTGATTTGGCCCTGCCACACAACACCCTTCCTAGAGACCTGAGTCCAAGCCTAGGAAAAATGGAGTTTTTCAGAGGCAAACAAACCGTATGGGGGTTGGGCACCAGGAGGCAGACACAGGTGTAGGCGCCCACGTTTAAACCTGAGTGCTAACATAAAGTAAGCACAAACCGAAAATTAATCGGTTTCATAAAACCTTGGTACCATTTGTATAACAGCTTGTTTTGTTTTAGTTTACAGGACAAACAGGGATGCTACAGTAATTAGCTTTTAAAAAGGGAGTTTTACACATGACTAATGCCCATATATAACTAGACATTTATTTGATAATCAGTAATTTATTAATTAATCTAATGGTTGGCATTTATAAAATTGCTAGCTAATAAATGAACTCTATTTTGAACATAAATGTAATGTATACGGATGCCTTGAAGTCTCTGACACTACTGAATAAATACTTTGTTGAGTTGGTAAAATACCTGAAATCGGGGATAGTGTGGTAGAAACGAGGGTGGCTGCCCTTCTTCCCCTTCCTTTTCTCTCCCAAGAATCTCTGCATTACCAATACGCCCAGCACCTGTGGGACCAGACCCCCAATCCAGCCAGAAAGCACAGGGAATGAGTTTTGTGGGATTCTACTCCCAACAGGTGTTTTATGTAAAAGAGAGTTTCCCGTTCCATAATGTATATTATCATTGCAGCATCATTCAGAAATCCAATAGTTAAAAAACAAAAACAAACAAAAAATATTGCTATCAATTGAAATTTATTGAACTGATAATTTCTCAAACTAACCTTGGGAGCACTTTATTTCAAGTAATAGTTACAACAGAACATACAAGGTTTGGGGTGATGGTTGGAATCTATCCAACCTTCCCGGGCAGCTTGAGTAACGCAACTACCTAAGGTAAATTAGATTTCCCATTTAGTGACTAAAAACTGACTTTATATTAAGGTGCATCACTAAGAATTTACTCAAGTGAATACTTTTCTCCCATATTATCACTGGATTTTTGTGAATACTTTTTATGTTCATGTTTTTAAGCTTTACAGAGAGGAGTCAGTATATTACTAGAGGCATTTTCTGTTTTTCTCTGGGCTATTAGTGAAAATATGGGAGACTATATTTTCATTCTTCCATCATTTATTGAAAGCCTGTGCTGTGCAGATTAAATGAACGAATGGGTGTAAAGCACTTGGAGAAGTGCTTGGCACACAGAAATCACTAAAGAAGTGTTAACTGCAAATTACCACGTGCCAGACTCTGCAAAACGTGGGACTACAGGCGCGTGCCACCATGTCTGGTTTAAACATAGTTTTATAAACATTGTTTTCATCCCTTTCCCCTGCCACCTCTGTTCTTTTCAGAATAGCATGAAAAAATCATATATTAGACTTAGATTAAGTGCAAGTATAATTTAACGTTAACTAAATACTTCTTTAAAAGAGATGTACGACTAGATGCTATATTCAAGGAATCTTAAAATTTTTTCCCACAAACTAGAATAACAATACCATTATTAAATTTTATTGACAACACGGGTCAAAGCACGGGTCCTTTCCAGGCCTAAAATTTCTGTAGCTAGAATTAAAGCCCTTTCTGGGAACAGATCAGTAATCTACTGGGCTTTAGTGGCCAAAGTCACCCAGCTAGAGACACTACCCTTCACTCACTCGAGTTATGTTCTAAAAGCCATTCATATTCTCTCTCTCTCTCTCTCTCTCTGGGCATACACACACACACAAACACACATACACCCTCTCTCTCTCTCTCACACACCCCCTGTTTTTTTCTTTTCTTTTTCTTTCTACTACTGATCTTTCAGATACTGCTAAGTTCTGACACCCTTTGACCTGTTTCTACATACAGCTTGATGAGGCAGAAATATTATTTAGTAGCTCATTTTAAAGATCTGTTTATAATCTGATCAACTTTTATTTTTTAAATCATATTTCTTTAAGAACACCAGAAAAAGTAAACATCTGGACTCAAGTATTATTCACCAAAATTAATTTTGACTTCTGTCATAACCCCTTAACAAATGCTCTTGTTCTCGAATGCTTCATCCACCAATATTTCACAAACCAAAGAGAAAGATTGTGGAGCAATATACAATTTATTTTGGTTGTAAGCATATACAATGGTAGGAAACAAAAGTTTTCTAAACGTGTCATGAGATAAGAATATGTTGATAGATCTAATATTTTCCTGATTAAATTACCTGTAGACATTTTTGAGTGTTGATATGACTATGCTTGATGGAAATAGCTCCACGAAATTTTATTTGCCTTATAACCACTGGAGAAACTTGCCCAAAATTTAACAATTTGTAAGAATTTAATATTCTTCTAGCCTCCTACCAGGTCCAAAAGACATAAGCCTCATGTTAGGCATACGTGGATTTATCTTCTAGTCAACTACCTTCTAAGTCAAACAAACCTGGGCAAGATAAGTTCTGTGCACCTCAGTTTCCTCTATGAAATAGATATAATATAGTGACCAAATGACGTAATCACTGTGAACTATAGAATCTTCCTTACGGATGCCTCTCTTTTCCAGTCAAGGTCCTCCCTAACTTTAGGTCTGATATTTTTCAAATTCAATTCCAAAAAAATAAATAAATAACCTTGTTCTTAACACTGTGATACCTAGAACTAGCATTACTGTAGTTCAGCTTTGTATGTTCCCCCCAAAGTCTATATATTATGAACAAATCTCATATATACAGAGAGAAACTCACTGCTTCGAATACCTTAAGAAATTTTACAAACTGAGTAACTTCCATGTCATAATACACTTATAGTCCAATTACCCTCCTCTGTGAACCTTCAAATTTTCATGGTTTAGAATTTTCTCAAAGTGATAACAAAACTTGCGCTGTTTCTGCTTTTATGTGAGTAGTTTTGTGTCTGATTGCAAAAGCCTCCAAAACAGTTATGTATTTGGCCCGACACACGCCACAACTAGATGTGGTATAAGCACAAAGCTTTATTCCCGCCATACAGAGCACGCTGCCTCTAGACCCTGGAGGACAGTCTGAACAGACACACCAGGGTGTGGGGAGGTCTCTCTCAAAAGTTCCTTGCTACTTTCTTACATAATAATAGTGTTTTAGAGGGAGCTATTAATATAACAGAGAAGATTTGAAAAGATAGGGCTTATACACGTGAATATTTCACGTGTCTTTCTGCCCGAACATATACTTTTATGTGTTGGAATTAGCTACTGAAATGTGGTAGGATCCTTGCCCTCTCCCAAGGCAGAAAGGCCACCTTCATGTTTTTCGGGGTTAGAATCATAAACTTCATTAGCTACAGGTGGGCAACTTACAATCTATCTAAAATTTAATTCTTACATATATGAATTAGGGATGATTTGAACACAAATAGTATACCTAGGACTCCTGATGAGAAAAACAAATCATCAAAATTAGTAAATTGGTTGAAAAGAGGCTGTCAGTCACAAGACAATTGATGTTCCTAAGCAAATACTTTTAGAAAGCCTTTTCTATTGGATGTTGAAAGAAAGCATTGAGTAGGAGGAATTGCACAGGAACTTCACTTCAAAATGGAAAAGTAAAATCCTTCAGTGTGGTGAGAGAGTGTATGATCTAAATAGCATATATTGCAAAATGTAAGGCTTTGCCCATTTTTCCAAAGATAAATCAATAATAAGATCACTTGCACACAAGTTACTATATGCCAGGCTGTGCTCTAAGCACTTGCATATACATTACCTCATTGGCTTTTTATAACAATCCTACAAGGTCGGTATTGTGACTATTTTATACAGGAGGAACCCAAGATGCAGAAAAGTGATTTGCACCAAGATCATACAGCAAAAAAGGTGACAGAGATTCTACCCCCGGGTGAAGGGGTCTGGAACGTACACACTTAAGCATTAAACTTTAATGTATTTATTAGTTCACTAGTTGAATTGAAAACTCTCATAAATATTGATGAAATTGTCAAATGGCTACTCAAATCCATTTATTATTAATAATATAGATTCTCATATACATTTCAAAATCACATAGAAAATAAAATATTAATTTAAAATAATTTCTCACTTTCATGAGTCAAACTTATTAAAACTTTGCACCTGCATTTCCAGCATCCATGACTTTGACATTGCAAAGCCTAAGAGTTTCCTTGCTTCAAATTGCTTGAGATAGTGATGTATCTACATGACAGTGCTGTATATAACATTAGTCAAGTTGATCTTTATCTTTGCAGCTTCTTTACAACTACAATCATTTACTATTTGCTTTATAAATTACTCTTTAAAAGGTTTATGGTGATATCCTGGATATTACTGGATAGTAATTACAATTTTTAGATAATATAGCTTGGAATCATTATTAAATCTATGTAAAACTTATTTAACTCCTTTACACCAATTCCATCCATGCCCCTATAAGCACACCAAGCAAACATTGCTTGGGGTCACTTCTGCTCTATTTTCCTTATTGAAAAATATCTTTTTGTTAACAACAAAGAAAAAGAAACTAAATTAAGAGAGAACCTCATAATATAAGAGATTAAGGAAACCCCTTTTCTGACAGTTAATTTTGGCAGAAATAAAACCTTGCCTCGTATTTCATTTCTAACATCTGAATATAAGAAAAAATTACGAGTGTGTGTATGCACACACACACATATTTAATCTAGTCAGCTAATTTTATCACTTTAAGAAAGATACCTGGCACAGTGAGAGCAACTCTAGAATTATTGTCAAATCCACTGAAAGTTTCCCATCTAAAAGATAGCTCTATTTTTTCAAAATGAAAATGTTCATCTGAGATCCAAAACAAAGCAATCCAAACTGTACAACTTTCCATAGAAATATTGAGGTATATGATTAATTATCATGTTTACATGGCCAAATGAAATGTTCTGTCACTTGTTAAGAAACACAGCAGCTTTATGATGGTTTTCAAGTGACAGCCACTCCATTCTCCAAACACACACACACACACACACACACACACACACGTGCACACACACACACACACACTCAGCATATAATCCCTTTTCCCTTTCAATTTATTTCCAACCATCAACAACCATGCACCTGAAAAGCACAAATTCCTCTGAGAGATTCAAAAAAATTCTCTAGGTCGGTCAGTCCTAGAACTTTTAATGAAAACTATGGCAACTGTTTGCACTGAGTCAGGTGATTTAAAAGCCATCTTCTGGGTAGAATTTCATCTATTATAAATCCCAAACTCCTTTGTATGTTTTCTCTTAATGTTAGTAATAATCACTGCCATTACTATGGGGAGCATGTACTAGGTAATGGGCAATGCACTGAATGTTTTGCATGTTTTCTCTTTGTTCTAATACTGAGAAAGAGCCCAGGTGCTGCAGAAGAAATGGAAGCTCAAAGAGCTCATGTGGCTTGTCCAATGCCCCCAAGTAACAGGCTCCAACATCTATGAATGTTTATAAAAGAGAGTAATTGGAACATAAACATACCATGACAATTATACCATCCATAAAGTCATACTGATAATACAGTAATGCTGATAACACTCTACAGTTGCCACAACTTCCATTCTCAGTCTCTTGTTTTCCAGAACCAAGTGAGACTGGTGCCATGGAAGCAGCAATCCCCGGAGAGCAGGGGGTGTTGCTGGTAATACCAGAAGACAGCTTCTATGACCAAGTAGACAACAACTCTGATGAGCTCCAGAGGGACTGTGCTTAGTTATCCCAACTGAATAAATGCTCAGCGGTGTATGGAGTTTGGGAAATGAGAGTTTAATGTCAGAGAAAAAACATTCCGATGGGATCCACAGAGGAGTCTAAGCTGCCTTCTTTGTGAACAAAAATAAATAGTTGGTTTGGAGAGAAAGTCTCACCACAGAATTAAAAACATTAACCCACAAGTAATTTTAATTTTTAACTAGTTAAAAGTTATAAAAGCTACCTTACACCAAAATGCAAATGTACTTAGGTCTGCATACAATAAAATGGCCGGGACCAGCTAGCTATTCACCACTGTCCTCTTGCTGGACACACAGCGAGATTACATTTCCCAGCCTCTCTTACAGTTACAAAGGAGTTCAAGCCTTTGGAGTATGAACAATAAGAGTGATTATGCCACTTCCTTACCTGACTTACAACAACCTTCCACATGCAACTCTCTGGGATCTTTCCCCTTCCACTGAGAGAGTCTCTGCTGGAAGACAATACAAACTTTGTGAAGGTTAAAGACAACTGAGCCACAAAATGGAGCAGGCCTGGAACCCTGAATCACTACTCTGAAGGGAACTGTCGTCAATCAAGAACACTTTCAGATTTATGCAAAAGAGACTTAACAAAACCCAAAACTTCCATTGTGTTTGAACTATTGCCTTTTGTTTTATTTGGTACAACGGCTACATTATCTGTGGCTGAGGTAACCCTTCTTGAGGCAGTTTTCTCTTCCAGCTGAGCCCTGGTCCTCATCTCCTTTCTTACTTCCCAATCCCTGACATGCTCTCTGTCATCAGTTCTAGTGTCCTCAGATGAGAATGCCTCACAGTTCATGGGTTCAGAAAGCAAGTCTTTTGTTCTACCCACTCTATTAAAAGTATGGTTCTAGGGATTGCGGTCCTTACGAGTGTTATAATACTGCTGAGCATTGAATTTCTTTAATGTTGGTACTGCTGTATCACAGAGCAAGCAAATCATCTCATGTCTAGCAGAAACAAGATTAATACTGCAATTCCCAATCCCCATTAAAAAAAAAAAACACCTGTTTTCTTCCTTCAGCATTCTCTTGGTCTTCTTTGATATGATGGGTGTTAAGCAGACAGAATTAAAAAGTACTGTCGGATGTGCAACTATTCACAAAGTCTACTTCAAATAGAAACACAGTGCATTGTTGTCAAAAGCTGGTAACAGACTGGTGTACTCGACCCCCATAAACTCTCAGCAACCAGCCTCGTGCAGTAGCGGCACCAGTCGGGTGGGGGAAGTTAGAACTATAATAAAACATGAGCATGGCAGCTGTCAGTTTAGCCCTGATGGCTGACTAATGTTCTCATTGTGCTGCTCAATCTGGGAGGATTATTTCATTGAAGCTTATTTTATTCTTTGGTATTTTACATATATTCATTTTAAAAATAAAATACAAATATAAAAGATGAGCAAACACGTATGAATACAAATAAAAGCATTTGTTCTATAAAATTTGGATTCAGTCAGAAGGCCACACTTAAGGACCTAGAAGGCTACAGGTTCCCAACCCCTGTTCTAGGAACAGCTGGGAAGTCAGTACAAGCCCTGGGAAGGAGTGGGGTTGGGAAAGAGATATTCTGTGGTGAAATCATGTAGGGAAGCCACGGTAACGAGTTTGAATTTCATTATATTCTGAATGAGTTGGGAAACCACTAGAGGGCTTTGAGCACTCACAATGTGTGCATCAAGAATTCAAAACATTTTAAATATCGACAGTGTTGCAAAAAAGGTTTTCCTCATTTCAATGTGAAACAATTTTATACATAATCTATACAGATATACAAAATAAAGACCATAGGACATAAAGAAAATGTTACCAACAGCTACAGTTCCACAATGAGATTATGAACAATTAAAATAGTTTTGCTTATCTTTATTTTCCAGTTTTTAATTTAAACGTATTACTTTGTGATAAGAAAAAGAAAACTTTAAGAGTAATTCTACGTAACTTAAACAGAAAAAGATGTTTATTACAACTAATAACAATAGGCCATCCACAAAGAACAGCACCATAGATTATTTTAATGGACAGACCATGGGTAGGGACTCAACTGTGAGGCTGTATCTATTCTAAGTTACCATGTATGGATACACTGGCTATGTACCTTTATAGACTGAAAAATTCTACCCATCCCTCATCTCTCTGTCTGTCTCTCTCTCTCTGTCTGTCTCTCTCTCTCTCTCTCCCACACACACAGGAAACTACCTTATTTTAAATGACATCTCCGATTCTACCTCTAATGATTCATTTCTAGATTTCATTCAAACACCAGCACAGGTGCTATTTCACTAGATGAGTGTTACAACTTAGCTAAACAATAACCTTTAAATCAAAAAATAATTATATGTTACCCCTCTTAAGTTGCTAGCAAAAATACTAGGTATTAATTTTATGTCTAGTGTATCAGTTTTCCTTTTATTTCAATGACAAATATATTCATTTTTAGCGTTTATTTCCAAGGACGTCAAATGATAAGACATTTAATTTCACATTTATTTTCAAGGGCTTGAGGTGTCAACACTGGCAGGCCAGATAATTTCACTGCTTTGGCTCTGTCTGGAGGGCACCATGAAAGAGTTTGTGGTGCATTACTCACCGCCCAGGGCCAGCAGAAATATACACTCATAAACTGCAAGAAGTCTAATATTTTTTCCTTCATCATTTTTTCTTTTTCTTGCAAATCTTAGACACATGCTATCAAATGAATAGTCTGACTTACTAAGACATAGTCAAGCACACATTACCTCATAGGGAGACTCCTTCCTAATACCCTCACTGGTGTCAATGCTCCAGTATTTTTCATGACTTTCTCAGTCATCTGCAAAGATTTATTTACATAAGCAAGTGAGCAACTATCTTAGAAAGTACATACTTCCTAAATTAATACAAAGTTTGAATATTCTATTACTGTATAACACTTGGTTTACTTTCTTCAATTCAGCTACTTTCTCTGACTTTTCTTTTTCTTTTTTCTTTTTGAGACAGTGTCTCGTTCTGCTGCCCTGGGTAGAGTGCAGTGGTATTATCATAGCTCATTGCAACCTAAACTCCTGGGCTCAAGCGATCCTCCTGCCTGAGCCTCCTTAGTAGCTGGAACTATAGGCACATGCCAGCACGCTTGGCTAATTTTTCTATTTTTTGTAGAGACAGGGTCTTGCTCTTGCTCAGGCCGGTCTCGAACTCCTAAGCTCAAGTGATCCTCCTGCCTCAGCCTCCCCAAGTACTAGGATTACAAGTATGAGCCATTGCACCCAGCCTCTCTGAACTTTTCTAACTTTTCTGATAAGTGTCTATATGTATGCATATTGACTTATCCTGGGTGTTAAATCAGGGAGACAGAACAGTACTCATTAAAATACACTTAGAGACTCTGATGACTGGTTAAATATAATCTATGGTGTCATTAGTGAATATGAACACAGGCGTACGCGCACATACCTGCTAAAGCACTGATAACTTGAAACAGATTAACTTCCATAACCTAAAAATTATGTAGCCTCCATTCGCCCTCAGGAAAATCCAGAGCTTATCAAATTAACCAAAATCCCACTCTGGGTAAGAGCATTCTGATAAAGGACTTACAAATATTCTCCCACTTGACTCTAATGCTACTGCATTACCATTGTCCTGTGTTGCTTCTTGCAACAATCTCTTGTTGCAGCCAGAGTAAACTTTAAAACACGATAGGAAAATACACACCTGATCATGTCACTCCCCTGCCTAAAATCTTTTAGTGGCTTCTCTTTACCCTTAAGAGAAACAGTTTACACTCCTAACCACTGCACCCCACTGTCATCTTCTTTTCATCATTTCACACTCATCTCTCTTCCCTTCAATCTCTGTACTAAATAGATAAAGCTATTTCTCGTTATTTTAAATGTCATACTCTGTATCTCTCTCCTGGGTCTTCATTGTTCCTTTCTCCTAGAAGAACACTCTCGCCCCTGAGCTGGCTAATTCTCTGTATCCTCCTCCTGGAGTTAGAAATTCTTGGAAGATGCTTCTGTGACACGCAGAATTGTTGCCTGTCACAGAACTTAAGCCCCTTGGCAATAGCTGCTGATGTAATAATCCGGTGTCCTCTCTAGGTGAGTTCAATGGGACACGTCTGCCTTTTTCATCACTCTTTCCCTAGCCTCAAACATAATGCCTAAAATATAGTCAGTGCTTAATAAACAAATCATTGATGTATTAACCCTAGTTTAGAGTCAAGGATGTTGAGGCTGAGAGAAAATGAATGAGGACTGCCTGACCCAGTGTTCTCTCCCTTACCAACTCTAAGGTCTCCCATTCCACCAGCAATTACAGGTAGGATCACCAGAAAAAAATTATAAGACAAGGAAAATTAACTATTGTTAAGAAACAAATTTAGTTTAGATTTTCTGGAAGCAAGAACAAAAAAAGTTAAGGACAAAATTTCTGAAGTCACAAATTTCTAACTTTCTCTCTTTATAGATCTCAACAGAGGAGCCTGGCAGAGGAAGAATATATGAGCTCTACTCAGAACCCTGGGATTCGTTCATCTACTTTGATTATCTAACAAGTATTTACTGACATCCTGCAACAAGCCAGTCACTGTTATGGGAACTAGGGATATGGCAACGACTGGGATGGTACCGACTGGCAGATGTGAGGTCCAGCCGGCCCAGCCCATAGGACTCTCTGTCCAGTCAGAGGGTGGTGATTAGCAAAGCCAGTCAGACCGGCGCCCTCAGGGTGTGGACTACAGAACCTGAGTGGTCTGGCCTCTGCTGACCATTGGAGTGTGACCTGGTTCCTTGGCTTTCCTGTCTCTTCCAATACATGTATATCTTTAAAATAAGCTTTATTTTTTTAAATCTAGTACATATGTCAGATCCCTGCAACCAAAAGACCCAAAGGAACATAATATTAAAATCAGTGACATACCCATTAATTGGGACAGTCCTGGATTTTGCCCTGACATCTTTACCCAGTCCCTCATTTACACATCTCTTTGTTCAGCACATTCCACACATTATCTGATTTTTTTCTCCATTTTCCTCCTACCTTTCTCATATCTCTCTCTTTCTCCCTCTCTGTCCCCACTTTCTTTTATACAATTATAATTCCATTTTCCAGGGGCAATGTCATGGCCAGCCCTACTTCCCTCCCATTCTATTTTTTTCCTCTTCTTCCAATTCTATCCAATGTTCCTAAGGAGGCCTCTCAACCTCAACACTTCATCCTGACCTCATGTACACTTGAGGAGCGCACTCACACTAGGGATTAAGATTTAATACGTGTATGACTTAGAGCTCTGTGCTAGGACTGCACTGGGCGGGGGAGGGACTGGTCTGAGCTACCGCTGGAGGGAGTTAGGAGACGGGCACCTTGACCCAGGCAGTCAGCAGGCCCGAACAACGGTAGTGAGCACTGAAAAGGGGGCTCTAACTGGAAACCGCTGCAGGCGATTAGGCCGGCTCAGGGCGTGGCTGCAAGTGTACGACGCCCTGCTGGACTGGCGCCAGATTGTGGGAGGGCGACACACAAGAGACAGTGGGCATCCTGTTGACTCAGCTCCCCAATCTGGCATCTGCCAACTCCTGAACCGTCGCCCCAAGCGCTAGGGCTCTGCAGGTGGGCGGCTGCCATTTGGGGGTCCACAACCCAGACGCTGTGGTGCTACAGTCTCCAGCGGCACCCTTCGTCCAGCCAGGGGACTCTTGCACCCTTCGGTGACCTGTTGGAAACTAGCGGGGCCATTTTGATGGGCGGACTTTGAGTGCTTCCCCAGTCATGAGAAGCTGGCCCCTGCGGGATTCCCAGGCGCTGGGGCGCTGGGCAGACTTGGGCATCACCCCTCCCCCTAGGGCAGCGACTTTCATGCCAACAGTGGTAGGCTCCACCCCTGGGGGTAGGGACAGGCAGGAAATGCCACTTTCCCTGTGCGATTGGCATGAATCCACAGGGCCTTGGCACAGATCAATAGTTGACAGCTCAGTGACTAGGCCTCTGAGACTGGCTTAGGTCATCCAGTAGGATCATAACTCTGGGGCCTGATCTCCGCGTTCGGGCAGCTGCCAACAGTGGGGTTTGCAGTCACAGAAGGAAAATCCCGGCCAGAGGCCACAGCAGACGCACCAAGTAACCCCTCCCATCAGGAGTAGCCTCCCAAGCCTGGTGGAAGAACCCTGAATAACATATCAACGGCTCCCCCTAGCGGCAGATCAAGCAACCATAGACGCACACACATCCAGGCTGGCAGGCAGCAACTGCAATCTGCCTTGCTCCTGCCGCCACTTTAAGGGGGAATAGGGTCCAAGTAACCCTCGGGAGTGACAAGGTCCTTCCTAAAGGTTGGGGCATTAGTATTCCTCACCCGGGACCAGAAACCAACACAGAGGCATCAGATTACCTCGATACCTGGCTCCTCCACACAATCTACAACCAATGACAGAGAGGGTAACCCCACAGCTCGACACAGTGCCCTCTGTCTCAAGCTATTAGAGGGCAGTGGAGTTATACACACAGGTGCGATTCAACAGGTGGGTGCTTAAGCTGCGGGACCCAACTCACTAATCTCCACTGGCAGGAGGTGAAAACAACAGGTCAGAGGTAACCCAACTTGCCAAAATACCTCTAAGGCAATACAAAACCAGTGCACCTCCTCCTACCACTGTTAAGGAACGTCCCTTGGGGGCTTGAAGTTTAGGGCACAAACCAGTCCTAGTACTCCCAGTTCTCAATCAATTACTCTGATGAGAAAGAACCAGAGAAAGAACACAGGGAACATGAAAGAGCAGAGAGAAAAGTCACCCCCAAAGGAAATCATGACACCCTCAAATACAGATACTGACTTAAAGGAAATGATTAAATTCACAGAGAAAGAATTCCAAATGTGGATTGTAAGGAAACTCAATGGAATTTAAGAGAATATAGAAACCAATCACAAAGAAACCACGAAAAGAATACAGGAAATGAATGAAAAATTCTCTAAAGAAATTGAAATATTATGAAAAAACCAAACAGAAATCTTGGAAAAGAAGGAAGCATTCAAGGAACTTCAAAACACAGTGGAAAACCTTAAAAATAGAATGGATCATGCAGAGGAGAGAATCTCAGAGCTTGAAGATAATGCCTGTGTGCTAAACAAATGAGATGAAGAAAAAGAACACAGAAGCAAGAGATAGGGGCAGAACATACAAGAAATGTGAGATTATGTAAAGAAACCAAATATAAGAATTATAGGCATCCTGGAGAGAGAAGAAGAAAATACACAAGGTCTGGAAAATCTATTTCTTGGAATACTGGAGGAAAATATGCCTGGCCTGGCCAGAAACCTAGATATCCAGATACAAGAAGCACACAGAACTCCTGGGAGACTCAATGTGAAGAGGCAAACACCTTGTCACATAATTATCAGACTGGCCAAAGTAAACATGAAAGAGGAAATCCTTCCCATGGTAAGATGAAAACAACAGATGACCTACAAAGGAAAACCCATCAGACTAACTGTAGACTTCTCAAATGAAGCCTTATAAGGCAGAAGGGACTGGGGACCCATCCTCCATCTTCTTAAACAGAACATGGCCAACCTAGAGTTCTTTACCTGCCAAAACTGAGCTTCATCTATGAGGGAGAAATAAAGACTGTCCCAGACAAGCAATCACTGATGGAATTTGTAAAGACCAGACCGGCTCTGCTGGAAGAACTCAGACCTGCATGATACACTGAACAGCGCAACAGACACCCACCAAAGTAAAATCACGCAAGAGTTAAAGCCCAGAACCTGGATTCCACAATAGCTTGAGAGGCAAAACAAAATAATAAGAACTTACCCAACAATATGAACAGAAATCAGCCTCAAATATCAATCTTCTCAAGAAATGTGAATGGCTTGAATTGTCCTTTGAAGAGACACACTGGTTAAGTGGATAAAAACATCATAAGCCAAGTATCCGCTGTCTCCAGGAAACGCATCTAACCCACAAAAATGCTCTCAGACTCAAGGTCAAGGGTTGGAAAACAAACTTTCAGGCAAATGCAAACCAAAAGAGAGTAGGGGCAGTGATTCCGATTTCAGACAGCATAAATTTTAAAATAGCAAAAGTGAAGAAAGACAAAGATGGTCACTATATAATGGTGAAAGGAAAAAACCAACAAGAAGACTCAACAATTCTTAATACCTACGCACCCAACACAGGAGCACCGAGACATATAAAGCAAACCCTATATGAACTAAATAGCATGATAAACAGTAATGCCATAGTAGCAGGAGATTTCAACACCGCACTGTCTGAAATGGACAGATCCTCCAAACAAAAAATAAGCAAAGAAATAATGGACTTAAACAGAGCTCTAGAACAAATGAGTCTAACAGGCATCTACAGAACATTCCACCCAAATAAAGCCAAATATACATTCTTTTCATCAGCTCATGGAACTTTCTCCAAAATCGACCACGTCAGGCCACAAATCAGACTTCAACAAATGTAAAAAAATAGAAATTGTACCATATATCTTCTCAGATCACAGTGGTATAAAACTAGAGATCAATTCCAACAGAAACGCTCATCGCTTCAAAATGTCATGGAAATCAAACAATCTATTGCTAAATGACTGCTGGGTGAAGGAAGGGATTCAGTTGGAGAGCAAAAAATTCTTTGAATTAAATGATAATAAGAACACAAGCTATCAAAACATGTGGGATACAGCAAAAGCATTCCTGAGAGGAAAACTAATAGCTTTAGTCCAAAAGACAGAAAACTCAAAAATCAATAAACTAATAAACCATCTCAAGGAACTGGAAAAGGAAGAGCAAATTAATTCTAAAACTAGCAGAAGAAAGGAAATAACTAAGATTAGACAAGAACTAGATGAAATTGAGAACGAAAGAACTATACAGAAGATCAATAAAACAAAAAGCTACTTTTCAAAAAGATAAACAAAATTGATAGCCTTCTTGCTAGATTGACAAGAACTAGACAGGAAAGGACTTTAATAAACTCAATCAGAAATGAAAAAGGATAGATCACTACAGACATCATGGAAATACAAAACATTATCTTTGAATACTATAAAAATCTATATGCCCCAAAGCTACAAAATGTGGAAGAAATGGACAAATTCTTGGAAACACACAACCTCCCTAAGCTCAATCAGGAGGAAATAGAATGCCTGAACAGAACAATATCAAGCCAAAAATTGGAACAGAAATAAAAAATCTTCCAAAAAAAAAAAAAAGTCCCGGACAAGATGAGTTCACACCTGAATTTTACCAAACATACAAAGAAGAACTGACACCCATACCTCAGAAGTTACTTCAAAACATTGAGAAGGACAGTATCCTCCCCAACTCATTCTATGAAGCCAATATCACCTTGATACCAAAGGCAGGAAAGGATGTAGCAAAAAAAGAAAACTACAGACCAATATCCCTCATGAATATAGATGCAAAGATTCTCAACAAAGTTTTAGCAAATTGAATCCAACAGCACATCAAAAAAATAATTCACCACAACCAGGTGGGCTTTATCCCAGGGATGCAAGGCTGGTTCAACATACACAAATCTACAAATGTAATTCACCACATAAATAAAAGCAAGAGCAAAGACCATATGATTCTCTCAGTAGACACAGAAAAAGCATTTGATAAAATCCAGCACACTTTCTTGATAAAAACTCTCAACAAATAGGCATAGATGGGACATTCCTTAAAATTATTAAGGCCATATGTGACAAACCCACAGCCAATATCCTATTGAATGGGGAAGAATTGAAAGCATTCCACTTAGAACTGGAACCAGGCAAGGTTTCCCACTATCCCCACTTCTATTCAACAGAGTGATGGAAGTCCTTGCCAGAGCTATCAGACAAGAGAAGGGAATTAAGGGTGTCCAGATGGGGGCAGAAGAGGTCAAACTCTCACTCTTTGCTCATGATATGCTGTTATACCTAGAAAATCCCAAGGACTCAGCCAAGAGACTCCTGGAATTGATAAATGAATTCAGTAAAGTCTCAGCATATAAAATGAATCCACAGAAATCAGTGGCATTCACATATGCCAATAACAGTCAAGCCAAAAATCAAATCAAAGATGCAACACCTTTCACAATAGCATCAAAGAAAATTAAATATTTAGGAATATATTTAATGAAGGAGGTGAAAGATATTCATGGGGAAAACTACAAAATGCTGAGAAAAGAAATTGTAGATGATGTGCACAGATGGAAATCCCTACCATGCTCATGGATTGGTAGAATCAATATCGTTAAAATGTCCACTCTACCTAAAGTGATCTACAGAATTAATGCAATCCCTATCAAAATTCCACCATCATTCTTTTTTTTTTTTTAATAATCTTTTTTTTTTCTTTGAGACAGAGTGTCGCTTTGTTGCCCTGGCTAGAGTGAGTGCCGTGGCATCAGCCTAGCTCACAGCAACCTCAAACTCCTGGGCCTAAGCAATCCTACTGCCTCAGCCTCCCGAGTAGCTGGGACTACAGGCATGTGCCACTATGCCCAGCTAATTTTTTCTATACATATTTTAGTTGGCCAGATCATTTCTTTCTATTTTTAGTAGAGACAGGGTCTTGCTCTTACTCAGGCTGGTCTCGAACTCCTGACCTCAAGCGATCCACCTGTCTCGGCCTCCCAGGGTGCTAGGATTACAGGCGTGAGCCACTGCACCCAGCCTCCACCATCATTCTTTACAGATTTAGAAAAAATAATTCTACGCTTCGTCTGGAACCAGAGCAGACCTCGTATAGCCAAAACAATCTTAAGCAAGAAGAAAAAATTGGGAAGCATCAATGTGCCAGACTTCAGTCTTTACTACAGGGCTATAGTAACCAAAACAGCATGGTACTGGCACAAGAACAGAGATATAGACTTTTGGAATAGGATGGAGATTCCAGATGTAAAACCATCCTCATATTGTCAGCTAATCTTCGACAAAGCAGACAAAATTATACATTAGGGAAAATAATCTCTATTCAATAAGTGGTGCTGGGAAAACTGGATATCCACATGCAGAATTTGAAAGTGGATCCCCACCTCTCACAAAAATCAACTCAGATTGGATAACAGACTTAAACCTAAGGCATGAAACCTTAAGAATTGTGGAAGAAAATATGAGGAAGACTCTTTTAGACATTGGCCTAGGTAAAGAATTTATGAAGAAGATCCTCAAAGCAATCACAGCTGCAACAAAAATAAACAAATGGGACTTCATCAAATTAAAAAGTTTCTGCACAGCCAAGGAAACTGTCCTTAGAGTGAATAGACAACCTACAGAATAGGAGAAAATATTTGCTTTCTACACATCCCATAAAGGGCTGATAACAATAATCTACATAGAACTTAAGAAAATCAACAAGAAAAAATCAAACAACCCCATCAATAAATGGGCGAAGGACATGAACAGAAACTTTTCAAAAGAAGAAAGAATAATGGCCAGCAAACATATAAAAAAGTGCTCAATATCTCTAATCATTAGGGAAATGCACATCAAGGCGACAATGAGATGTCACCTAAGTCCAGTGAGAATGGCCTCTATCAAAAAGTCCCAAAATAACAAATGCTGGCGTGAATGTGGAGAGACTGGAATACTCTTAAACCACTGGTGGGACTGCAAACTAGTACAACCCCTGTGGAAAGTAATTTGGAGATACCCCACAGGGCTACAAGTAGAACTACCATTTGATCCAGCAATTCCACTACTAGGCATCTATCCAAAGGAAAAAAAGACATTCTATGATAAAGATATCTGCACTCGAATGTTTACAGCAGCACAATTCACAATTAAAAAGATGTGGAAACAACCCAAATGCCCATCAATACATGAGTGGATTAATAAAACGTAGTATATGTACACCATGGAGTTCTACTCAGCCACAGAAAACAATGGTGATACAGCATCTCTTATATTATCCTAGATAGAGATTCAGCCCATCCTTCAAAGTGAGGTATCACAAGGATGGAAAAACATGTACCACAAGTACTCGCCATCTAGCAGATACTAAGGTGCTCACATGGTAGTAATACTCACTGGGTGCTGGTCAGGTGGGGGGGTAGAGCGGGTGGGGAGGGTAAACCCGCAGCTAATGGGGGCGGGGCGCACTGTATGGGGGAAGGACACACTTGCGGCCCTGGCTTGAGTGAGGCAAATGCATTTCATGGAACCAAAGTGTTTGCACCCCCATATTATCCTGAATTAAAAAAAAAAAAAAAACTTCCCAGCCTCCAGAACAAATAAATTTCTATTACTTATAAAAAAATTACCTCAACATTTGGTTGTTTGAAACAAGCATAAACCTTTATTATCTCACAGTTTCTGTGGGTCAGGAATTTGAGAGTGGCTTAGCTGGGTAATTCTGGCTTAGGGTCTCCCAGGAGGTTTTAGTCAATTTATCGTCTGAGACTACAGTCAGCCCAATCCCAAGTCGTCTGGAAGTCTGACTGAAGCTAGGCCTGACTGAGGCTCCCAGCACGGTCAGTGAATGGATGCTGGCTGCCTCAGGGGCTGCGGTCCCTCACCCACTGACCTCTCAAGGTTTCTTCGGTGTCCTAATGCCACGGGAGCTGGCTTCCCTTGCATGAGGGATCTCAGCAAGAGCAAGGCAGAAGCAGTAACGTCTTTCATGACCTGGCCTCGGAAGTTACTCATCATAATTTCTGCCACTTTTTCTTGTTTAGAAGTGATCACTAAGTCCATTTACATGAGGAGGACTATTGAAGAACTTGTGGATGTATTTTAAAACTACCACCGGTCCCATGCCCACTTCTTTAGTCTCCCTCTCTCTAATTCTGTCTACTTAGTAATATACTATACTGAGTAAATATTCCATGGAGTAAATATTTTTAAAACATTATTAAATTCCTAGATTTTAAACAGTCTAATAAGCAATATATAGTTTTCAATTTCTTTGTCACTAATCCCTTTCTCCAACTGTTCCTAAACTTTCTCCATTCCAAGTTACACACTATTGTTCAAAAATAAATCTTCTGAGTAATTTGAAGGTCTATTACATAGCATAGCTGCTCCTGAATTGGCATCCATAAAATCAATTTTAATTCATTCGTATGTAGCTAAGTAATATATTTTATAAGACATTGGATCAAACATCTGTTCCACGTCTTTTGACTACTACTTCAGTATTGGATTATTTTTAGAAAAAGCAATCAAATTAGTTTCTCATAAATTTAGACTGTTTATTGTTCATATTTCCTGGCTTTTACAACATTTAAATGAGAGTGGTTGTCTTCTCTACAAAGCATTTCTTCCATTATTTCACTGCAAGCTAAAGCAATCTTATTTACCCAAGTGACCTGCTTCATAATTGAAGTCTTTTTCTTTGGAACAATGACAAACAAAGAGTGTTTATCTTATTGTTCCAAAACTGAAGGTATGTTTCTCTTCTGGTTTATTGATTTGTGCCTCTGAGAAACAATGGCAGGTATTCACAGGAAATGCTAGTTTAAGTGAAGCAAGAGTCTACCAATCAAAAACTGTGCTGATAAACATAGAAATCATTTCTTCTCTCCAAGTCCGTAAATTGGGTTAACAGGATAGCAAAAGTAAAACAATGTATCTAAATAGATCAAACAACCTTGTCTTTCAGTGAAAAAGTCATTAGACCAGTTGTTTTAATTCCTTTACTCATTCAATGAACACTTACTGTAAACCTGCTGTGTACCCATAGCTAGATTTAGATTTTAAATGCTCTAAACTCTGAAAGGATTATGGTTGCCATACTTATTTCCCAAATAAAACCAGTGCCCACATCCCATACAGCCAAGTAAGCTCCTATGGAAGCTGATCTTCCTGCAGACATCAGTTATTAACTGTAGGAAAAATAAAATAAAATAATGACCTAATGGTGCTAGAAGAGTGAAAAAAACAGACAAATTCTGGAAGGAAGACAAAAATTGGAAGAAGAAACCAGCATGAGACAGGACATGTTTATACTTTTTATGGCTTTTTACTTGAGAGCAAGACTCCGGTGGTGCCACGTGAAGTGACTAAAACTTTAACATAAAAAGACACATATTGCTGACATATTTCTGGCCAGAAAATAAAAGAAGACAGTGTTCATAACAACAATAGCTACTAGAAAGTGACAGGGGAAAAATCTCAGAAAAATTGGGAGGCTGAGGCAGGAGAATCGCGTGAGCCCAGGAATTTGATGTTGCTGTGAGCTAGGCTGACGCCACAGCACTCTAGCCTGTGCAACACAGCAAGACTCTCTCACAAAAAACAAACAAACAAACAAAAAAAACCTCAGAAAAAAAGAACCAGAGAACAAGAACACCGTGTTACATACAGAGAAACTGTGGCAAATAGAATACGACAACGATTATCTTATAAATCCTGAAAGAAAAATACTCTCAACCAAGAATTTTAGATCTAGTGAAAATATTCTTCAGATACGAAGATGAAATAAGGACATACTGGCAAGGCTCCACCAAGGAGAGAAACCACATTAGAGGTAAAAACAAAAAAAGTGGAGACATGTTTTTTTACTAGGAAGAAGCTTGGTTAGGGAGAGTTGCCTTGGCTTCCCGAGAATTCTCAGTTCTGAGCCCATACACCCATCTCCTTGATGGATGTCTTTGGTCTTCCTTTCCACATTTCTCACTCTGGAATATAAGATAATACCACGGAATCAAAAGAATATTTCAGATGGGCACCTGGTCTTTCTCCCCCTGACCAGACTTAATATTATGCCATTCCTTTTATTCCTTCCTCCCAATTTGTGCAATTACAAAACCAAAATCAAAGTTCTGTTTTAGTAAGTAACTCACAGAACAATCGACCCAGCTCTATGCATGTTGTTTTTCTTTCAGTAAAACTGGTTTTGAAATTATGTTACAATTAGAGAGGCAAGAGACATCCATATTTTACGTGGACTGTTTAAAAATAAGTTACAACAAACATGACTGGAGAGTGGAAGAATGGAATCAAGATGTACTCTTTACCATTCGTAAAACACGGTAAGACGTTGCGTCCCACCTACACCTCCTGAAATTCCTAGAGCGGTTAACCATGGAGCCAGCCTATGTTTCAGCAATTTTTATATTTGTTTTTTCACTGCTCAACTTCAGGAACCTGTCTGAGAAAGAGCAGGGTGCAGCCTCTCTCCTGGACACCACGAGAGCAAGCGCAGGCTCACCATTCGCCATTTGTGTCACCTTGGTGGTTCCTCCCTCAACCCTTGGCTATTGGAATTTCTTAGGTGCTTTTTAGAGAAAGGACATAAAGTCTATGACTTAATTGCTTTAAAATTTTAAGATAAGAATCCTGTTCAAGCTGTGTTGACTCACAGAGCATATTGTGCACTGCCCCCAGGACAGCAGCTCAGAGGCATATGTAGGTCACAGGCTGCATTTATAATGATCAGTTCTTCAACCCTAGTGTTGATTTGCTCCCTGGTGAACCCAGCTCTAAAGTTAACTGAAAATCCCTTTATGTGCTTTAGGTAGCTCAGAGTCTCAGCAGATCTTTGTCTCAAGACTTGTATCTTTTTCATTGTTACTTCCTGAGAAACTCTCACCAGCTGACAGTGTTAAGTTTGCAGAACAGTTAGGATTCTACAGATGAATATTCTGCCCCAAAGACCTTTTAGTCTACCACTTAAGGGCAGTGGCCAAAGCAGTATAAAATTGTCCTGGTTTACCAAGGTCAAGGCAAGTGAGGTAGAGCACTGAAAAGGTCTGGTTGGATGTCACATACAAATTTAACAAAGGTAGTTTACCCTAAGTTTTGGCCCGAGAGCCAATGGCACACATGGTCACAGGTTATGATTGTTACCCAGGACTAGCTTCGTGGGTGGACACACAAGGCTCAGAAATGCCCTGCATTTAGTTTAATGTTCTACTGTTGCTGTCTTAAATTCTGGGTAATTTTTTAATAAAGGCTCTGCACTTTCATTTTGCACAGGGCCCCACAAATTATGCAGCCAGTCTGCTGTCACATTTTGCTCTTTACAAACAACATGAAGCAGGAAAAAGAAAATGAAGAGCCAATGGAAGCTGAAGTGGCTGAGGATCAATTATGACTATGGGGGCTCCGTAGATTTCTCTCTCCATCCCCAGCCCCCTTGGCCAGCCTGGGCCATTCAGCACATTTTGAAATTATGCCTTCTGAGTCCTCACTTACCATCTGTTCTGATTTCACATAAGAAGCTGAACAATAGTAAAATACATGCTCATGCCCTTTTTTCATGCTTACTGGAAAGATCCACCGTACGGAATGAAGCTACAGGGGGGACTATTCTATAGCACGAGGCCCTTGAGGCAGGTTGGGGAAGAATGATTCTAAAAGGAGTGAAGGTGACTTTCTGGAAGACATGAAAAGAGGCCTTCAACACTCAGGAAGAAGTAAAATCAACAATACAATGGCATCCCCAGAAAATGATTCCGTTTCCCCACTTACTGGCACAATCAGCCCAGAGTTCCACGGTACAGAAGCATGACAAGGGAGTATGAGATTGGGAGGCCCCCGTGGTATCTCAGAAGGCCGTCAAGATAGCAGCCTGAACAAATAGGAATTTTGTCTTTTGTAAACAGAGAAGAGATAGCAATTTATCAAATGCAATTCCAGTTTTCTAAAACTCAGCACTTGCTATATGCAAGGGTGAGCCCAGGAGAGAAGGAGAGAGCTATGGATCCCTGGAAGGGTATTTCCTGTGCGTTGGTTAGGTAGAGGGTAGGCAGGGGAGTCACATCTGCCCTGGAGGATGGAGGAAGTTTGATTTGTGCTATATGGCATTTTCCATTAATTAACCTTCTTAATTAAACTTTATGACAAAAACATTTGTCTTTTATTTCAAATATCCCCAGGAGTGCTGGAAAAGGGAAACATACCACCAGGAATTATTCCATAAAAGTAATTGCCTAGAGGAATTCATGAAACAAATGTACTGATTCAAGTGTTACACATACTGTTAGTCACATCTGAAAAATCTTAGTACAAACAAAATATTTTTATTGTCTGTGGTTAGCATCAGCTCCGAAGAAGTCATTTTGTCATTTCAATGCTAAAGTGACAGATGTAGATGCTACAACAGTAGAAAGAGCAGCAGACTGGAGATATTGATTCTGGATCTGTCTCCTTCTGCCACAACCTAACTATAAGACATTGGCCAATCATTACCTGTATGGACTTCAAATGAAAAAGGAAATGCTCATACCACTAGTTCTCAAAGTGGGATACAAAACCAGCAACATCAACACCATTTGGGAACTTATTAGAAATGCAAATTAAAGACTGAACGTAGCAAAATGGCTAAGTTCACCCACTTGTATCATCCCACAAAAATCAGAATTCCGCACCTATACCCAGACAAAAATCTCTTTGTGGGCGCCTCAGGATTCAGGTCGGAGGTTATAGAACCCTGGTGGAGTTCAAGACCTAGAAGGATCATTTTGAGAGTTCAGACCTGCACCCAGGTGGCAAACCTACCAATTGGGCTCCCAGGTTCAAGCCCAGAAATGGCCCCATTTTCCAAGAAGCTTAGCTGCAACCAAAACCATTTACCAAGTAGTCTAAGACCAATCTCACACACACACACACACACACACACACACACACACACACACACACCCTAGAATCTTGGCAGAGAGACTCATCTGCCTGCTGACATTGGTCTGAGAAGTGGACTGAAAGTTTTCCTGTGGCTGAGCTCCAGCCTGGTCAGCTGTGGTCTCAGCTTAGTACTACTCACACAAGAGCCCAGAAGAAGACTTGCCCATATCTTGCAGCCTGGGAGTTACCCATTGAACTGAGTCTTAGTGACAACAGACTTGCCAGCTTCCGTCCCACAGCAGATCCTTTGTGGGCCCAGTCTCAGCTTTGGCCCCTCTTGGAACAGTCAGGCAACTATCTCACCTGTGTAAGAAACTGCTGGGAGATATGAGCCTCTCTGGGCCACTGGGGCAGCCTCCATCCCACAGCAGATTCTGAAGGGGCCCAGTCTCAGCTCCACCACCTCTTGCTGCACTCAGGGAACTGTTCCACCTGTGTTGAGAACTGTTGGAAGACATGTGCCTATCAGGGCCCACAGGACTAGGCTCACCAGCTACCATTCCACCACCAATCTTAAAAGAATCCAGTCTTGGCTCTGGCTCCTCTTGCTATAGTCTAGGGACTGACTTGCCTGTTCAGGCAACAGCCGGGAGGTAACCCCTCTGAGTCATTGGCACAGGCTTCGAGGCTTGAGCCCCTTGCCAGCTTTCCCACACAGCCTGGGTACCCTCCTCGAGTCTTCCCCAGGTCCATCAGGTTGGGGCACCACACCAACCTCAAAGCCCTTGTGAGATTCATAGCAAACCTGAGCTTCAGGGGACCTCTAGTGCTGAAATAATTGTAGCAGTCACAAGCTTAGGGAACACAAGTCAGTCTGCTTAGAATCTCTGAGCAGGTCTACTGAAGAAAGACAGGGACAAACAAACCAACACTGTGAAGACTAGAATAAATACCTAATTCTTCAATGCACAGACATCAATCCATGTCAACCAGCATCAAAAATAAGCAGGGAAATATGACCCCACTAAAAGAACAAAATAAGGTGACAGTGACTACCATAAAGGAATGGAGACCTGTGATCAGTCAGACAAAGAATTCAAAATAACTGCTTTCAATCCCAGTGAACTAAAAGAAAACACAGAGAAATAATTTAAAGATATATCAGAAAATGTTAACAGAGAGACTGAAATAATTAAAAAAAAAATCAGAAATCCTGAAGTTGAAAAATACAATCAATGAAATGAAAAATGCAATAGAGAGCATCAACAGCAGAACTGATGAAGCACAATAAAGAATCCATGAACTAGAAATACAAATTCTCAAGCTTCATTCAAGACCTACTGAGTCAGAAACTTTGGAGATACGCCTGGCAATCTGTGTTTTAACAAGCCCTCCAAGTGATTCTGATACATGCTGAAATTTGAGAACCACCAGACTAAATGATCTCCAACTTTCTTGACAGCTCAAAACTTCTATAGCACTGTCATCATTATCATCATCATCAGTAATATATATCAAGAGCTTCCTCTGTGTCTCCCGCCCCTATTCAAGGTACTTTATGTATAATAATCCATTTAATTATCATAACACCCTGAGAGACAGATTTTATTATTACCACCTCTTGGCAAACAAGGAAACTGAGGCCTGAAAGTATCAGGTAGCTATGGTAGAAATGCACCACCAAATCTTTCTTTGAGAAATGACTTATTCTTCCAGCTGTCAGTTTCTTCAGGGTTTTCCTCAGCTTCAGAAAGCCACTTTGCCCAAAGGTATATTTTTTCCAGCTAAGCCTTTATAAAGTAATAAGTCAAGCCTGAACCATGGGGAAGATCTGATGGGCATATAAGCTCTAAAGTTCCCCACTGGATTGGCCAAGGTTTTGTCTGACCTGCATCACAGTTTAGTTTCTCTCTCTGCCCAATCTTGCTTGCTTCTCCTTCCTTTAATGCCTTTCAGGGATGTATTGATCCTTAAATGTACTGTACACCAAATTGCTCAGCATCTGCCTCTAGAGAACTCACTTTATAATAGTAGCCGAATGAAGACTAAAGACCAGTAATTGGTGGAGCTGGCGTTCAGACTCAGGCAGATGGTCTCAAAGCCTTAGGTTCTTAACTATTTATTATGCTGCTTTACATCCTATAATTTGTCCCCCACTTGGACTTGGAAATTAGTGGCACAAGCATTTGAACATGAGCCTTTAGAAATAATTTCATTTTACAAATGAGGAAACTAAGGCCAGAGGAGATGGCTCTAGGTTGCCCCTGGTTGGTAGCAAATAAGCACTGACTTGATCTGAAATGTTCTGACTCCCAGTGTTCTACTGTGTCAGTTTACTTCCCACTTTAAGGAAAATCTTCACATATTATAATACCAGTAAGATAAGGTCTTTGTGGTAAATTATAATTTTGTTGGGGAACACTTGGCCCATAGCCCAGCTGCAAGTAATCTATTTCTAAATCTAAAAAGATCACTAACTGGTAATATGCTTAGAAAAGGGGCTATGGAGCAGATGAAGAAAAGAAAGCAAAAACTGTCGTGATAAAAATTGAATAAGCACTTCCTAAAGATCATAAGGGCCTCTCCAAATTCTTGCAACAGTTCTCTTATAGAGGCTCAGAAATTACCCCTTCACATAATCCCCTGAAAGGTGCTAAAGCATAATTAGAAAGAACATGCCCCCACTTCTAGGAAACCTTCAGGTTGGCTAAGAGCACAGGTTTCTGAGTCTAGCAGACCATGGTCCAAATCCCAGCTCTGCTCATACACATTGCATTATCTTAGAAAGTTTATTTCTCTGCCCCGCAGTTTCCTCATGTGACGACTGAGGACCTTAACAATACCTATTTTATAAGGTTCTGTGAGGACTGAAAGCAATATAGCTCAGGACCTGACACATAGTAAGTGCTCAGGAAATGTTAGAAGCTGCCCTACTATTTGTTGTTATTATTATTATGGCTAATACACTTTCTCATTGGCTTGAATCACAAACCTTGGGTTGTAGGGCAAGAAATACAACAAGCATCAGTGGCTCTTCAGGCTGACTAAGGTGACTAGGTGGCCTTTTGGCCAGGAGGACATGATGATGGTTAATTGTAAGTAATGAAGTCTAGAGATATTTGTTGAAATGAATTCACCAGAATCACAGAAGGAAGTGGACCACCTATAGAGAAATCTAACCAGTCATGTAATAGCCCACCTCACAACCAATCTCTTAGTGCCACAAGCCCGTTTCCCAGGTGAACATTAGGAATCCAGGTCTATGCCCAAGACTCACCAGAGTCCCATAGCAAGTCCATAGCAGCCTCACCTCTCTGCAGAGAAAAGTCACTGTCTGATTCATTTTCCCAAAGTCTAACACAAGATCAAGATCAAGCGTGGTAATTATTTACGCCTCCCGTGTGCTTTATTGGAGGAAAACCTTATAAGACCAAATAAGACACCCTTTGGCCCAACTGGTTGCTCTTCCTCTTCCTTCCTGATATAATAGATAATAAAATAATTTTTCTGTGAAAAAGATGAACAAAACCATTATTTCTAGAATTCTAATAATAATAATAGCTATCATTAGAGAGAACTTACTACATGCCAGAGCAGAGCCAAGCATCTTACAATGCTGTTATTTAATTTAAGTAACAATCCCATGAAGAGATTTCTGTTGTCCCCTTGTGTTAAAAACATGGAGTACTCAACATCACTCACCTAGTAAATGCTAGGGCCAGGACCCAAACCCTGTCTCTCACCATAAATGCGTGATCATATCCTCCTTGCTAGCTTGTCTAGGTAATTATGTACCTAACACCTTCAGTACTTAGGTTAAAGATGAGTGGGTTTGGGGGTCTTTGTTACTCCCTGCCAGATGGCACAAGGCAATAATGTAAACCAGGCTACCCAGTGCTCCCTGCTGACTCTGGCAGTCAAAGCATGATTCTCAATAGGGAGGATGAGGGAAAACCATGTCACCCAAGTCCCTAGTAGGCTGCATCAGGATCTGCTCTGTTCCAGCTCTGATCTTGAGTTGTGGCCAACACAAACTGACTCTGAGTAACTGAAGCTAGTCAGAAAGATATCTGGAAACTTACAGAACTAACAAGAAGACTATGAACTAGGCTCAAGTTTGGTAGGAACCATGGTGTCCCCAGAATTGAGGAAACAAGGACAATAAGATTATTATCACAGCCTGGGCAGACATCAGCATTGAGGTAAATAAACTCTAACTGTTTTTAGACTCTTTTATCTTTCTGTCCAAGATTAAGTTCAGGAGCATCTAATGTGCCCAGTTCGGGTCAGGTACCTGCCCCATTGTTATGGAAGGACAGGTGTCTGATAATATACCAATCTTTTCATGTCCCATGTACAAATGTAATTTCTTGGAGTGCTGGTAGAAAGGAAGAGAGATGCTGAAGAATGAAAAAATGACTCATGTTACGTTTGCCTGAAAATCCTAGCACTGCTTATACATGTAATGTGGATGCCCTGAGGAAATCAGAAACAATCTAGAAAGGAGAAAGAAATATCAATACCCATAAGATATGGACATTTCAAAATGGGTCTTAGACTCATGGATACTCTAAATGCAATTTATAACAGAAACATTAACTCTAAGCAGAATAGTCTAGAAATTCTGGTACTGGATAAATATCTAATCATGATGACTATAATAATTTAGGGACTTGAATGAAGGCGCAGTTTCCAGGAGACAGGGAGGAGGTGGTGATCCTAGTGAAGACGGTGACTCACATGCTTCAGAGAAAAGGGTTATTCTCAGGACTTTCCTCTCGAGAGAAGAGTTGTGAGCCAGAGAGCTGGCCCGGGATGTCAGAGGAGCCAGGGCCAATCAAGAATGTAGGTTAGATTTCATCCAGGAGGAGTGGAGGCCGCTGGACCCTGCTCAAAGGAAACAAAATAAACACAAGATGCTTGGAAAGTAAAGAAGCCTGATCTCACCGAGGCAGCCAATTTCCAAACAGGAGTGATCTTGCGATGAAAGGAAGGAGAAGGATAATGGAAACCTGGAAGGACAATGTCAACAAGAGTCGGTCAGGCAAACCCTTTGAATCAATGTGTCATCTTCAAAGTTGGGCATTTCTGAAGAACATGCTCAGAGATCAGCCTTGTAAAAGCTTCAGACAGTGTGATTCCTGGGACAAAATGTTAAGTATGACCCTGACATGTAATTTCCAGTTACACATGAAGCAAAGAAACTAAAATATGTATTTAAAGTAAATAACCATCCCCCAATAAAGACCCCTTACTGGAGGCAGACACCAAGAACATAAGGACCACGGTAAGTCTTTTAGCGCATTGATGCTCAATAGTGGATGCTCATTGGAATTACTAGAGATTCCGATGTAATTGGTCTGGGGTACAGCTTGGGCATTGGGATTTTTTTTAAAGTTCCCCAGATGACTGTAATACTCAGTGAAGACTGAGAACTACTGCGGCAGGCTGAACTCAATTCTCATTACACAGCAAACATTTCCTTATGGGGGAGAGCACTTGTGTTTGATAAATTTGGAAAAACATTTAAATATTTCATTTCATGAGGTGAGTTACTTGATAGATTTAATAGCATACGGGGGTTTGTCCCGATAGTGATGACATACAAAATAAAGGTACATTTCTCTTGTAAAGCAGGGTGGTGGGGCCACAAATTTCACCCACGTGTCTCCTTCCTCCTCCCACCCCGAAAGCAGCCTTGTTTGGATCACAACCATTAGAGTTCCCATTGGCCACTCAGAGAATGGCACAAAGATTTTAGGCTATTGACTCCATCTTAATACAAAAACTGACAACTGTACAGAATTTTATGCCTCACACAGGATTTCAAAGACGTTATCATATTTAACATTCATGGATGAAACTCAGTGAGGCTGTTGTGAGGAGGCATTACCATACAGAGCTGGGGAGGTTTAGTAACTTGCCCAACGCCACTGCTCTTTCTCCTTTCCCTGGAAATTCTCAGAAAATGCTCTGTTAGCTATCTAGGACTGTAAATACAGAAAAACAATAACTGAGCATCCCAATAAAATCTCTGTGGTGAACATGTGCAGAACATAACTGGCTAGAGGTGGACATAATTCCATCACAGTAGAAACAGTAATGGTGAAGCTGTGTCTGAGTTCTAGAGAAAAAGCAGAATTCCTAAATTCTAACCCCACTTTGATACTCGGTCTCATGACAAGCCAGATGCACATCAACAATTCTTGCCTCACTGGGATCTTTTCCATGTCACTAGACAAGGATGTGAGGTCAGACCTCTCTCACGGCATGCTCTTGAAGCACGTGCTCAAGGTAAGCGGCAAAGCAAACTGTGTGAGTGCCCGTTATTCATTCTGCAGCTTTACTCGACAAGTATTTATTGAATATCAGTTATGTACAAAGTACTAGAGGACACTCGATGCAGAGAGACAGAAACATGAATTAAACGCAGATCTTTAAGGAAGCGCACATTCTCAGAGAACATAAGACAAACGTGTAATTCCCACACAGACATGTCCTAACAGAGGTACAGAGAAAATGCAATGAGGATTCAGATTAGAGATTATATTGTTGCTAAGTTCAGGTTTGGTGGATGATAGGAGGACCAATTCACCAAAAAGCCAATCTGCTAAAGAATTACTTCTCCAAAGCCCCTACATGAGCCCACGATTGTGGAGGAGCAGGATGTGAACATGGAGAGACATGAAAAGGCAGATAGAGTGGGGGCTACCCAGGAACCCCTGGCTAAGGATTCTCAGTGATGAGAAAGTGAACCCATATTTTAAAATAATGTGACACAGGGCACATGTGACAAACAGAGAATCATTATTGCTTAACTGGGCTTGAGCAAAGAGTGTTGAAAAGGGAATAAGAGAAAATAAAAAAAAGGAATGTTGTACGAACAGATCTTGAAGAATGGAACAGGCAGGATTAAAAAGTCTTGACATTAGATGGGGCCCATGCTTTCCAGCAATGAAATAATATGGTCAGAATTCTGCTTCCAGAAGTTTATAATGACTGGACCTCTCTGGATCTGGAACCCCACATCTATTAAAAGAAAGAAGCGAGACACCTGGGAAGCTTACCCAGTCTCCCACTTTGCAATCTTAGGATTTAATATGATTGCCCAAGAGGAAGCCACTGTATGTTCATCAATAGGGAACAATAAGATGAAAGGGATGGTTTGAAAAGACGAGGCTGTCAGCAAATATCTGTTGCAGGAATAACTGCGTTCATAGCACTCAGCGCAATGCCTTCTATCCCAATGCTATATTGTCGATCCTTAGGAAAGCCTTTGATGTAAACCAACCACGAAGTATATATATGTCACCGGCTGAAGACAGGCAGTATGTTTCTCTTTTAGAAAGCATAATGATATAATTGCAAAATGTTTCCGATGAGATTTTCAAAAGAGGCGTTTGGGGTGGTGAAATATGTAACTAACACTCAGGAACTATTCAACATCCTTGTAGCGACAGCTACTCTTCATTTAGTCAGCAGATTATTGAGCATTGCTCTGTGCCTGGCGCAGTGCCAGGTGAGGAACACAGAAGGAAACCAAGCTGACACAGGCTTTTCTTTTGCACATTTGACAATGTAGTAGGAGAGACAAATACAAATGCATATTCAAACTGTCGGCAGCGTTACCATAAAAAATGTAGGAAGGGATGAGCAATTTTAACCTATGGACCTAAACTAGAACAGGGTGTGGGACCAATGACAAGTCCTCTGTGAGACAGATGTTTAAGCTGAGACCTGAAGGATGGCAAGTTAGCAGGCCAATAAGGAAAATAATATCTTGGGTTGGGGACAATCATTTCTTTTATCCTTCTGTAAGAGTATAGTGAAGACTAAATGGGACTTTATAAGGCAAAGGGTAGCAGCAGATCACGGTTGAATGGGAAAGGTGACAAATAATCCAGTCACCCCAGTCCCTTAAAATCTCCAGCTATCCCCGCAGAAGGATCAGTAGAGAGAATGTGGTCCCTGATTGATCGACATCATCAACACACCAGGCTGCAGGTGTTCACATCCCACGCTCACCTCTTTCTAGATTTGATGGTCCCCATACACCTCTTGTTTTCATTTCTTCCCTCTAATATTAACAGGGAAGGTACCTGGACCTTGGGATATTGTTTTCATTCATTTCTTACATGTCGTTTTGAAAACGATTAAAAAGGAAAATTTGCCAAAAGAAAAAACTACCCGAAAGATTTTCAGATCAGCTGCTCACATAGTATATAATGTAGATACTGGAAGTCTCCCCCTCTTCCACCACTCTCTCCCTGACTTTCGTTCCTATTTCCACAAACTTCTTACTACTGTTAACACACTGGACATTTTCTTCTCAGTTTTTCCTACTCAGACATAATATTTTTTTATAAATGACTTTTCCATCATATTTCAAATGTCAAAATCCCCAGTATGGATAGTCCCAAGATATTTATCTAATATCACTCATTTTCAGGAAAAAAGTCAGCCTAATTCAAGAACAAAAAATTCTACTTATCAGGGCCAGGGGCAGTGGCTCATGCCAGTAATCCTAGGACTCTGGGAGGCCTACCCAGGAGGATTGCTTGAGGTCAGGAGTTTGAGACCAGCCTGAGCAAGAGCAAGATCCCATCTCTATTAAAAATAGAAATAATGCGTCGGGTGTGGTGGCACATACCTGTAGTCCCAGCTACTCAGGAGGCTAAAGCAGGAGGATTGTTTGAGCCCAGAAGTTTTAGGTTGCTGTGAGCTAGGCTGACAACACGGTATTCTAGCCCAAGCAACAGAGCGAGACTGTCTGAAAAAAAAAAAAAAAAAATTCTATTAACAGCCCAATGTTTTCCTCTCCAGGGCTTCAGAATGAAAAAACTCTCAGTGGGTTCTGAACTGATGAAGACCTACTGAGACTAACAGCAATATTACTGGTGAGCAGCAAGGGAAACAGCAACCAAACATGCAGGATGATCAGTTTTTTCTGGGATATACTCTGTTGAGTATACATGTATACACAAATTGTATTCAGAATAGTAGAGTTTAGGCCAGGCGCGGTGGCTCACGCCTGTAATCCTAGCACTCTGGGAGGCCGAGACGGGAGGATTGCTTGAGGTCAGGAGTTTGAGACCAGCCTGAGCAAGAGCAAGACCCCATCTCTACTAAAAATAGAATGAAATTATCTGGATAACCAAAAATATATATAGAAAAAATTAGCCGGGCATGGTGGCGCATGCCCGTAGTCCCAGCTACTTGGGAGGCTGAGGCAGAAGGAGTTTGAGGTTGCTGTGAGCTAGGCTGATGCCAGGGCACTCTAGCCTGGGCAACGAAGTAAGACTCTGTCAAAAAAAAGAATAGTAGAGTGTACGCTTTAAAATGCAACAAGTGCCATATAAGTACTTTGTAAAAGAAATTAAGAATATTTTAGTGAAATTGTCGTATATATAGCCTTTGCTTCATTAAAAAAAAAAAAAGCTAACACACCCTGTAAAAGAGTTAAGGCAAGTGCAAATATCTTATTACCAATATACTTTATAAGGCCTTAGTTCAGAGAAGCAAGAAATAGGAAATGTATAAAAAACAATTTCAGCATGTAAAAGAGCAATGTCAAATACTGATGGGCATTTGTTGTCTGTTATTACAGAAAAATGAGACAGGAAAAACAGGCTAAATGTCATTTTAAAAAAGTAGGTTAGGGGCTCAAGCAAAGTAAATTGATTATTGTCAAACTAATTTTAAGGCCAATAAGCATATAAATGCAAATCCAATCAAATATTTCTCGAAATTACCCTCCTTTTAAACTCCCATTTTCCAAAATAAAATTAAACCATACTGCAGCTCCCCCCACCCCACATCCTCACTGGTGGTTAAAGGAACCAAGCAAAGCCGCTTTTAAATTGCTCAGTTCATGGGGAAGATGGAATCTCTTAAATGGTTTTCGGGATATATTTGTCATTTTTACTTTACTTTGAGTGGAAAGTTTACATTACAAAGAGCACAAGGGTGGAGCTAAAAGTCCGCCTCATTTCTGTCCATCACTTCAGTCAAGACATCGGAAGGAAATGATCTGCGGTTGCACAAGCTACCACCAGAGGGAGCCACGAGGAAGCAGCAGAGCCAGGAAGGAAAAAATCATCAGTAAAAGCAACTAGAAAGAAAATAATGTTTACCTTATTTAGGTATTTTTGAGACATATATTTTGATTTATAATTTAATATTTCATATACATAAATAAGGTACAAAGAATAAAAGGAAACACCTAGGCACCCCCCTCCTAGCTTAAGAAATAAGGCATTACCAACCCAGCCCCCCAGGCTTTCTCAGCCTCCTCAGCCTCCCTGCACCTCAGAGGGAAACACTGAGTCTGCTATTTCTCATCTCCATGCCTCTTTTTAATTCTTTTTAATATAAATGTATAAATCCCTGAAAAATTTGGGGGCTTTTTTGCATGTTTTTAAACTTCGTGTGGTACATCATACTAAACATGTTCTTCAATACCTTGTTTTTTATTCATGAGATCTATTCATATTGATACATGTGTTAATTCCTTTTAATGAATTTATATCATTCCTTTGTGTTGATAGACTATAATTTCTATATCTATCACCTGTATTCAAAATAAAGCACTCCTAAATTTCATAAGAAAAAGATAAACAATCCAATAGAAGGGCAGGCAGCAAGTATATGTGGAAAGATGTTTAAGATACTACCATCTTATGCCTAGTGCAAAAACAATCCTAAACATGTCCCATTCTGTTCACGTGAGGGTTTCTCTAGGATACGTACTTACGAGTAATCATACTAAGGTAAATTTCCACAGCACCGTAGAAGAGTTACTGTTCCATATCCTCACACATACTTGATATTCTCGGGTATTTTTTATTTTTCCCAATATAATGCACGCAAACTGGTTTCTCATCTTGATTTTAATTCTCATTCTGATCACTACTAGTAAAGTTAAGAATAATGTCATATATTTATTAGCTATGCATGATTGGAAATCAAATCCCATTTCTCTATTTTTTTCTTTTGTTATCTATGCTTTTGGTGTCATACCCACAAAATCATTGCCAAATCCAACGTCATGAAGCTTTCTCCTGGTGTTTTCTGCTTAGAGTTTTATAGTTTTAGATCTTATATTTAGGTCTTTGATTCACTTTTGAGCTAATTTTTGAATATGATATAAAGTAAGTATTCAACTTCATTATTTTGTATTTGCAATTGCCTCTCAACATCACTGATTGAAAAGAGTGGCTTTTTCATTGAATGATCTTAACACCCTTACCAAAATTTCACATATTTTCTTAAGTCAGCAATATTTTCCTTCTATCAGTCAAATGCCTTCTTATGTCAAATTGCCAGCAAGTGCCATACCCCTAGTCTTCATGTTGCCTTCTATAAAATGGGGATTTCGGCCCATGAAACGCCATGTAATGATTAAGGGCAGTATTTTGAAGTTAGATGGTTTGGATTAAAAATATGGCTCTACTACCTCTCAACTGTGTGGCCTTGAAAACATTATTTAGCTTCACTAGGCCTCAGTTTTCTCATCTTTGAAATGGATGTAGTCATAGTACCCACCTCATACAGTTGTTCAGAGAATTAAATGAGATGGTCCATAAAGGGTTTAGTTCAGTGCCTGGCACAGAGAAAACATTCCCTAAACAGCCCCTGTGTGCTTTAGATGCCATCAGCCCAAAATGCTCCACACAGAGCTGTATAGGAATATAGTATATTCTGGGATCAGCTTCTCAAGTGCAGTGATCCTCCAATGCAGGGACCAGAAGTAAGTTTCCTTCCCATTAAAATTTCATTAGGTGCCAGCAACCTCTGTGCTGACACACCATATGGAAATGCAGTGTAATAAACTCTCACACCCTGTGCTCCCATCCCCACCACCAGCAAATGCTTATTTTCATTTCATACCATCAAGCGCCTTCCTGTGGACTGCATTCCATCCAGTGTTCTCTGTTACAGGGGTGCCCCACTCCAGAAGGCACGATCCACCTCTGCCTCTCAGGACAGTCTTGGGAACCTGGCCTGTAGATGGTAGATACAGGGACCAACTGATCAGCAGCCTTATTGATGATAAGTCTGACCCTGCTGTGTTTTGGGTAGGGCGCTTTCTCCTGTTAAGCACTAGAGGGCGATCTGTACATTCCTATAAGAAGTGCTGCACCCATAAATTTCAGTATTCCCACCTGAAAACACACAAGTAGAGCAACACAGGCAAAGACTTACCCATGCACATACATGTATTTAGCTATATAGGCAAACATTCACCTATCATCACAAACATAACACACACCTTCACAACATAGATAGGTACGTATGTACACACTAGCATATGTGCACAGAGACCCATTCATCAGCACAGTCACATGTCCATAAAAACTCACAGAGACATACAAATAAACTTTTCTACAAACACGAAAGATGCATTCAGATACACTCACACAGACCCACACAGATCCATTTACACACACACACACATATGTACAGACATAAACATAGCTGTAGACACAATCGACAGACTTTCACACCCATGACCTGACACTGGGCTGGGATCATTATCTACATGCTATACATAGGGAACCGAGCCTCAGAGAGCCCAAGTGTTTTATCCAGGGTCACACAGTAACAGATGGTACAGTTAAGATTAAGCTGCAAGTAAGTTCCCAGTAAGGAGCACTGTTTCAAAAGAGGTAAGTTGCTGCTGCTCATATTTTTTTGCAATTACTCTAGTCCTAGTGCCAATTCAGCTGTTGTTCCTTGAGAGCTGTTGTTCTGAAAGTTCCACCTTCAGATTCACTGACTATTTAACTGATAGTCTTTTGCCAGTTGAAAGCATCTCCTCGTTTATTTTATTCTCACCAGGCACAGGGAAACATTTAGACCATTCTGTCTTTGCAGTTGCCTCTCAACTCCCGGGATAACAGAGGTGACTCCATGGGAGCCCTATTGCAGCCTAGCTTACCAGTAGCAGAAGCCAGGAAAGAGGAAGAAGATGGTCTCTGATTCAAGTCCACCTTTCAAATCTCACACAAATGCATCTAACACACATCCAGAACGCTAGCTGCATTAGAGTTCGGACATTATAGATTGTAGCCTTTACTCTCCAACTATTAATAGAAGGAGGGTGAAATGAGGTTTGAGCAGGTTGCTCCACAGTGTCTACCACAGCAAAGTTGCACAGTCTGTAAGTGGTGAAGCCAGGACTCAAAACTGTGGGTTCTGAGCCCCTCTCTTACTCAATAACCTTATATGGACTCAAACAAATAATATGATAGAATAAGTGGTGAGGTTTGGGGTAGGAGAAAATGGGGATCTCTGAAAACTGGGCTTTTTACTGTTTTTACTGCTTCTCTAAAAAAGCAAAGCCTGAGGTAGAAGAGTCCTGTGCACTGTTTATTACTTTATCAGGGAACAGAAGTGAGCACCCAGCAGGGGAAAGTGGGAAGGAAGGGGAGCCAGGACAAGAACGCGCTTTTGAGCTGGCCACAGCCAAGTGCAACTCACGGCTGGATCTGTGGAACTGCACCCCTGAGAAGTCATATAAAGTGCATCTCAGCTCAGTAAAATTGGAAAGGGGGTTCTGGTTTCCCACCAATCAAAAGTTCACCACCAGAATGCTAATTCCACCACCACTTCCCAGTTGCAAATGAATCTCTAGGAGACAGAAGTGACTGAACAAGGATGGTTAGTTAGTTTGGTTTTAATAGGCCTTGAATGGGCCGGGCATGGTGGCTCACGCCTGTAATCCTAGCACTCTGGGAGGCCGAGGTGGGAGGATCGCTCCAGGGCATGGTGGCGCATGCCTCTAGTCCCAGCCACTTGGGAGGCTGAGGCAGAAGGATTGCTTGAGCCCAGGAGTTTGAGGTTGCTGTGAACTAGGCTGATGCCACGGCACTCTAGCCTGGGCAACAGAGCAAGACTCTGTCTCAAAAAAAAAAGAAAAAAAGGCCTTGAATGAATGTCTCATGGAGTTGGGGCTTGATTCTGTAAGCAGTGGAGAACTGCAGGCATGTTTTGAAAAGGAAAGTGGAATGGGCAAAGGGGGCCTTCCCTAGTTGTAGGATCTCCTTATAGAATCTTCATCATCTACTAATGTGAAATATTTGTGGAAGTTTCCTTTGCATCCTTTGGGAAATAGGCATGGGAGAGATGAATCACCATTCCCACTTCCAGAAGAGGCAACACCAAGCAGGACCCATGGAAGATGGTAAGATTGGGCTGGCCAGAAATTAATGTGGCCAATGGATGAGACTGGACTGGAAAGTTTTGTTCAAACTGAGATAACTTTCATTCCCCTGGGGGAGAAAAATTAATGCTTCCGGGGTGGGGGAGGGGAACAGAAGGATAACAGTTTGTCCTCCCTTAGGGACTGGGGGATTATGTAGTTGGTGGCTCTGCCTTCCCTCCCAGTATCTCATCTACACCAGTCCCTGGGCTGGGCATCAGCCTGGCATTGCCAAGCCAGATGGTGAGGCTTTTGCTGCCAGTGTCATCCAGTGGGGTAGAGCAGACTTTGCTCCCTGCCTGCTGGCCTCTGAGTATTTCAGTATACAACAAAATCAGGGCGGAAAACATAAGCCATCTTTCACTTGTGTAGCAGTTTATAATACAAACCACTTGTCCAAATATTTACACATTTAATCTCTGCAATTTTCCAAACTATTCTGATTTCCTATCCTTATATTTCTCTCCTACCCTCAACCAGAGTCATTTGTGGACAAATTACTTAACCTCTCTGTAGCTTAAATGAAAAAAAACTGGAAAAGGCAACAATCTTAACAAGTCATAGTCCTTACCTCAGGTTTCCGGGCAGATAAAATAACGCATAAAGAGTGTTTAGCACAATACCTGGCATACAGACGGCCCTAAATAAATATTAGCTGCTATTGTAGTTATCATTTTTGTTGTTTCTATATTTTATAGTATCATAATCATTGTTGTTTTTATTGTTATCACCATCATCAGGGGTTTGGTCCCATTATGAACCTTCTAGAACTAACCCTAAATTATTATGAGATAATATAAAGTGCCTAGCTCAGTATCTAGTATGGAGTAGCACTCAGGATAAGCTGCAGATGCTAGCTGCCTTTTCCCAAGGGGGCAGGGGTATTAAAATCACCACCTCCAGGACTCAGGGATAAGTACTTCCAGGTGCTAGCTCTGTGATCTCTTCCTAGTAACTGGAATTCTTACGTGGTCCTGTGATGATGATTATTTAATGGTTAAGAGCACAGACTTTAGAGCCAGACTTCCTCAGTTCTAATCCTACTTACCTCTCAGTACCTCAGTTTTATGTTTAAAATCAGCAAGTTAATAGTCCTGACTTCATGGAGTTTTATAAAAATTAAATGGGTTAGTAAACGTAAAAGTGCTTAGAAAAATGCCTAGCACATAGTAAATACCATGTAAATTTGAGCTAATATTGCCTTTTTTTACTCTGTTCTGCCTGTGGGCTCACCTAATGTTCTCATCCAATTCTCTCTTGCTTCCTGACCACACGCGTGCACACAGGCGTGCATACACCACACACACGGACACACGGACCTCTGAGCTGCCGATGGCTCCCAGTGGTAACACAGAGATTCCCAACTGTAACATTCTGTACTGACACTAGGGTACCTCATTATTGTCATAGAAATTCAACTACAAATTGCATGATGAGGTTGGAGTCATGCCCAAAAGGCCCCCGGCTTCCTGATTCAAAGCCACAAAGAGTGACAGTATCTTGGTGTAATAACAGAGTTCACCTTTGACAAAGGCCCACAAGTTTGACTTTTCCAGGCCTCATGATTGGCCAATTTCAAGGACACCACCTGACAATATCAAAACGTTCAAGATCTTCATGTGTAAACCAGTGTGTCCATTTATTAACTTACAACAATAAATATATTCAGTGAGAAATAGAATAGTATTTCATATTATCTAGCCAACACACTTTGTTCCTATAGCCAAACTACTCAGGTAATCAAAATTCACACTGTTGTACATAAGAGTCGGTTAACAGATCTGAATGTTAAACCATCAGGCTCTCCGAACATGATGTATCCATCCCAACAAAAGGGATATTATCTGTCCCTTGACAACAAGTAAAGTCATTGAGTCAAAATGTCTTCTACTCAGAGTGCACCTATATATTAATTGCCAACATTTGCCTCTAAGACAGGCTGGTTTTCTGTTGTTGTTTCCATGGATGACCAATTTGTCTTACCCCGTTAACTGACATAGTATTTTGGAGGGAGAAAGAAAGGAAATATGCTAATAAATTTAATCAAGACTTGATCTGGACTGAGATCTATATCTTTAAGATTAATTTGCACTATTTATTCTGAGGACTCATTAATCACTTTTATATTTAGTTCTTTCAGAAGTAATCTTATTGCCCTTATTTCTATATTTTTGAGGGACATTATGTTCTACCCCTAGGAAGTGCCTACATTCTGTTTTGGACTGCTCCGTGATGACGGCTGTGCCCCTGAACTAACATTTTTTATTTGATATGCTACTCTGCTTGACCAGTCAAGCTGGGCATTTGCCTATCACTCTGGCTCCTTACCTGTTACTTCCCAGTGCAGTCCAAGTCCTAAACTCTAACTGTTCCTACTTTTAGGTCTTATACAACTTTATCAACAGATATGGCATTTAGGCTGTGCTAGGGGCTGGACTGTGCCCCACCCCCCACAATTCATATGGTAAAGTCCTAAGCCCTGGTTCCTTAGACTGCAATTGTATTTGGAGATAAGATCTTTAAAAGAGGTAATTAAGATAAAATGAGGCCGGCCATGGTGGCTCACACCTGTAATCCTAGCACTCTGGGAGGCTGAGGAGGGTGGATCACTCGAGGTCAGGAGTTCGAGACAAGCCTGAGCAAGAGTGAGACCCTGTCTCTACTAAAAAATAGAAAGAAATTATCTGGACAACTAAAAATATATAGAAAAAATTAGCTGGGCATGGTGGTGCATGCCTGTAGTCCCAGCTACTCGGGAGGCTGAGGCAGGAGAACTGCTTGAGCCCAGGAGTTTGAAGATGCTGTGAGCTAGGCTGATGGCATGGCACTGTACTCAGGGCAACAGAGTGAGACTCTGTCTCAAAAAATAAAATAAAATAGAAAAATAAGATAATATGAGTGGGCCCTATTTCAATAGGACTGGTGTTATTATAAGAAGAGAAGATTAGGAAACAGACACTCACAGAAGAAAGACAATAACATATGAAGGCAAAGGGAGAAGATGGCCACCTACAAGCCAAGGAGGGAGTGCAGTCTACAAATAGTTAACACAAAACCTCTGTTAATGAATCTAGTGTGTTTTATCCTAAACACTAAATGTCTTAAAACTGTAAGCAAGTTTATGCATTAAAATGGACAAGGAACTGGGCAGCTTTTCAACTACCAGTCATAAGGAATAACTAAAACTCACTTGATCTGTTGAAGTACGCAAGCACGTCCTGGAGCTGTTTGCTTCACCACCTGAGACACAAGCCTGCCGATCCTTTATCTGATGAACAGAAGGACCCACAGCCCTGATGGATCCTCTGCCCTGAGATGAGGTCCACGTGTCTTTGTTCCTGATGATACAAGAACAGAAAATTCATAAAGCATCACCCAATTGGTTTTCAGAGAAGGGACCATCATAGGACAGTGTAGAGTGAGAGCACTCACTAGAAATTAAAAAAAATAAATCCAAAGACGTTTGCTAAATGCAGAAAACCGAGGCAGAGGCACCAAGGTGCCACATTCCAAGATCTCAATGGAGGATTTTCTAATTGTCAACATCTGCTGTAGTACTCACCCAAAGCAAGACGGGAGATAGGAGGTTAGGGGGGAATTTAGTTTTGTTCTGAGAGGAAGAGACGTTGGTAAGCTATAATCCATCCCCCCAAAAAGAGTTTAAAATAGAGTTAAAATAAATTGCTACAGCAGAGGACAGAGAGAAACATAAAATGATTGTTGTTTTTCTCATGCATATTATTTATTTAATTAGTTCTACTATTAATGAATCTACTAATTGCCATATGAACAACAGTCTTATTGTTGTTTTCTATCACTAATACAATTTATGTGACAAAGAAGTTAACAATGACACATAATTTCAAAAATACCATGAATATGAAATATGGAATAATTGTATATTTTTATTTAAAGTAATCATCCATCTGTATATAATTGTTTATTATGTATTATGGGGCGGTAGTTTTTTGTTGTTTTTCTGTTTCTCCTGTGGAACAGGAGGGCGGGTCTCAGAAGCAGCACAGAAAGATCTAATTACATTTAACTCTCTCACTATATGGCTAGAACACATGCCCCTGAGCACATAATCATTCATGAGGAGTTTATCATTCTGACAAGACTTGCAAGAACAGAACAAGAATGCAAGAGCACAAAACATTGCATTTTACGCCAGCAAGGGCTGGTGCAGAACACTGTAAGGAAGCACGTTTCATATAACACAAAATCTATGACCTCAGCAGATCATCGAGCCAACAGCAGTGTATCCCGATCAATTAAGGAGGACGATTTTGGCGCTGATTACTATACTGATGAAATGGATTCCTTCTTGAACTTTTTATTTATTGTAAGTTTTTTTAAAAACTATTTTAATACTATTTTAGGTGTTTTCACCCAATTCTCCATTTTCTAATAGAGCTGGATTTTGCCACATGAAAATTTGCCAGGCACTCTAATTCTTAGAAACACCCTCCATTCACCAGATAAGAGTAGGTAGCCTACTGCATGTTCCCAGCCACAAAATTTCTTGGGTTTGATTGATAATTTTATTTTCACCTTCTTTGGAAAGAGCCCAACCCACAAATAGGTAGTTCCTACAGCCAGAACTACCTCATTGATTTAAGACAGAATTTTGGGTGTTTGAATTTGTTGGGCTTTTTTTCTTTTCCTTGTTTATAAAACACAAATTAGAATTATTTTCATTTGAATTTGGGTCAAATATTATGGGTCAGGTGATGCCACCAAGTACATATTATAGTAATCTCTAGTTCTTGAAATAACCAGAAATTCTTCCTGATTAAAGAGACCCTTTATTTTCTGACACTGGTCAGTAATATGTCCAGCCATAGACTAAGATAATCCCTATGGTACTGATATTTAATACTCCAGAAAGGGTTCTGTACTTTCAAGATTCCTCAAACCTCTTTGATTTCAAGGCTCTAAAATTGATTCAACCCTTTAATGTACAAAGAAAAAGATTCTGAAATAATGAAATGTCAGTGCTTAAGGTACAAAAATGTCAGAAAAGCTCAGTGAAGCATATTATATAGGTGTCATATAAATGATCTAAATGGTTATATTATTTGTTCTCAACACATTTATTGACAGTCTGCTATGAGCAAGGAATTATATATAACAGCTGCTATGGAGAATGAAAAGATAAAGTGAACACAGTCCCAGCTGATCATGAACTTACAATTCAGTGAGAGAGACAGACAGGCACAAATAATCAGAATATGAAGCACTCAGAGTTTGCCTTGCAGTGGAAGAGAAATGGAATTCAAAATTGGAGCAGTCACAGTTGTAGCAGTAACCAGCTGTATAACAGTGAACATAATTCAGAGTCTCTGTAACATAGTCCTAATATGTAAAATAAGGTGCTGCATGGGTTGATCCAATGGTCTCCAATATTTATTTATAATGATATGCATGTACTAACATACTACACATACTATAACACAATAATTAGCTCAGGAGGCTTTTAAAAATACCAAGGCCAGGATGCCCTCCCAATGAATTATATCAAGATGTCTGGGAGTGGGGCATACAAACGGCCATTTTTTGAAGTACCTTAAGTGTAGGCCATGAGTGGTGGCTCATGCCTGTAATCTTAGCACTCTGGGAGGCCGAGGCAGGAGGACTGCTTGAGCTCAGGAGTTCGAGACCAGCCTGAGCAAGAGTGAGACCCCATATCGACTAAAAATGTTGATAGAAAAATTAGCTGCGAGTGGTGGCGCATGCCTGTAGTCCCAGCTACTCGGGAGGCTGAGGCAGGAGGATCGCTTGAGCCCAGGAGTTTGAGGTTGCTGTGAGCTAGGCTGATGCCACTGCACTCTATCCAGGAGGACAGAGGAGACTCTGTCTCAAAAAAAAAGTAGCTTAAGGCTAGAATAAGACACAGATAAATAAGAAATAAAAATCTGTATTTACTTTGAAATTTGTCAGAGAAATCTCCGAGAAAGTGACATTTGAAGGATGAAAAGTGGCTCCCTGTTAGGAGTTGAGCACTGTGGGCTGGTCTGTGCTTGGGGAGAGGGGCTGGCAATATGAATATTGCAAACGGGAGGACAAGCAGGAGACCCACACCCGGAAAGAGAACCGAGTGGGGGCAAACCTGGCTGAGCCCAAAGAGTGACAGGAGATGAAGCTGGAACATTAGACACAGGCTGGTCCTCCAGGGCCTTATGGTGTGGAGTACAGTTTACACAGACTGTAAGAGAAAGCCAGGGAGTGTTTTAGCAGGTCAGTCATGTGGTCTGATGTGCATTTAAAGAAAATACTTTATATACACTTAGCCTCAACAGAGGCACATCATATAGCCCATCAGTTTGGCTCCCAGGTATACCTCTAATAGAAATGGGTACACATGACCTTGAAAATGCATGTGCTAGAATGTTCATAACAGCATTCAAATTATCCAAAAACTGGAAACCACCCAAATGTCCACCAACTGTAGAAGGGATGAATACATTGTAGGATAGTGCTAAAATGGAGCCCTACTACAACCACATGCAACAACATTGATGAATCTTGCAAACATTATATTGTGTGAAAGAAACCAGGCATAAAAGAGTATATACATGTGGTCCCTGTCATATAATATACAAAAATAACTCTTCCCCTGGAAAAAAAGCGAGGAGGAGGAGATGGGTCCTTTGAATATATATTCAAGGTTGAGAATCAATGATATGATATAATGGATGCCATAAAGAGGCAGAGTCTCTCTCAAGCCTGTAATTCTAAGTGTAGCTAGAGTAAAAGCATATTCCTGTAAATATATGTACACACACACACACACACACACACATATATAAATATCTGTTGCAGCTTTCAGATTCCTTTTTAAGAGAGCTTTGAGAAGATTAACACCTAAGAGTAGAATATTATAATTCTGTCCAAAAATTTTAAAACTCTCCTTCTGAAAAATTTTTTAAAAATACTATCTGCCTGGATTCCCCAAAAAAATAAATAGAGGGAAAGAATGGATTCATCGGAAGGGGATAATGGAGGCACCTGCAAAGGAAAATCACAAAGACCAATGACTATTATGGGCCTGTTGACAAGGCTACCTCTATCATGGAAATGTGGAAATATTGTAGAAAGCTACGTGGAGACCCACCAAGCAGTCTTCTGATTAAAATGTGGCACCCAAGTAAGAGCCCATCTAAAGGACGAGGAGTGATTGGTCCTACTAACAGGAACATGCTTCCATTCCTCTCTTTGTATCCATGTCTTTTTCCACAAACAGTCTGAATTTATACTTCAGTTTTTGTAAGCCAAGAGAATACTAGACTTTTCCTTAGAAAATTCCTTTTTGAATACTGCATGATTCCACTTATATGAGATATCTAAAATAGTCAAACTTATACAAACAGAGTGGTGGCTGCCAGGGGACAGGGAGAGGGAAAAAATAGGAATTGTTCTTATATAAATATAAAGTTATACAAGAGGAATAAGTTCTAGAGATCTGCTGTACAACATAGTACCTATAGTTAACAATACAATGTTATGCACTTAAAAATTTGTTAAGAGGGCAGATGTCATGTTAAGTGTTCTTAACACACACTACACATACACATACACACCATACAAAAGCAGAAGGACACAAGGAAACTTTGGGAGGTGATACACAATTTTATTACCTTGATTGTGGTGACGGTATTGCAGTTGTATTCAGAAGTCCAAACTCATCAAATTGTATATATTAAATATGGGCAGTTTTATGTGTCAATAATATCTCAATAAAGCTATAAAAGAAAAGTCCTTCCATGTGCTCATAAATTAGAATTCTTAGCTCACATGGCTAAGGGGTAAACCCAACCTTGGTGAATATGTTCTTTCCTCAGATCTAGACACAATTCATTGAAAGCTTCATACCTTCACTTTAACAATGGCTTTGTTTTGTGGGGCAGCAGGTGGGCAGGGCTGGAAGGATAAACAGGGGAGAGAAGAAACACCACCCCACCACCCCACCCCTCCACCCCACCCCGTATTAAATGGCCCTAGCAATTGTGAGATACTTCTCAACATCTGCAGTATTGAAACATGAAATAAAAATGTGCATCTTAGAATCAAGACCATAAATTCCTTCCAAGCCTCTTCCTGTTCTTTGTCTGGTGACCTCCCATTGTTTCAGCTTCCCTTTCCTCTGGTGTTGCATGCTGGTCTCACGAGCAAGGTCTCCCGGGCTTTTAAAAAGATTAAAAGAGACTACTTCCCTCAGCAGTGACATTTTTCCACTTGAGATGTTTCCTCTGGTGCCCAGTCCCTCAGCGTGCCAGCCGCTGCAGCTGAACGCAGCCGTGGGCATCCATTGTACTTGTGCTATTTGGGAGCCCTGAAAACCATGCTGCAGCCTGCGGAGGAAGAGCAATGTGGGTCATCCGTAGTTGGAGTGGAGAAGAAATAATACAAAGGCTTGCTAATAAAACCTTCCCGTGGATAAGGCCTCCTGGGAAGCAAAGGAAGCAGGCAGGCTAACCTGGGTGGAGTCACAAGAAAATGGAACAGCTATTTTTAGCACAAATGCTTGGCATTTAAAGGAGCCACAAACAAAGTCCTTAAGAGGAAGAAAAAAAGACAGGGACTGAGGCTACAACTGTCACACCTGTCACACTAGACAGGTATCAGGTGAGAAAATAGCCCTGCCCAGATATGGCTTCACACATATAACACACCCAGTTAGCAGCATAATCGACTAACTATTGCCAACTGGAATCAACTGTTTTTAAGCACTGCATTGAGATTATAATCCAATTGTTTAGTGACTAGCCAGGATTGAAACCCAAAACAATTTGCAATTCCATACTGTCCATTTATCACCCCTTGTTGCCACAGGCAGTTTTAAGCTGCCTCAACAAAGCAGATTGAGGAAAGTCTCAGGGGACTCGATGCTTAGGCTGACTTCCTGGGATTGCAAGACCCTTCTGTCTCCTTTCCCACCCCACCATAAAAATGAAAGAAAACAAACCAACACATACCAACATAATCACAGGGAATTCCATTTATTCCCACGGTATGTACCACTCTCACCTTGAAGACAATAAAAAATATTGCCTTTAACATTTTAAAAATATAAAACCTCTTAGATCCCCTGACTCTCTAAAAGAGCGCACGCACATGCAAGCAAATCCCAACCTGTTTCACAGCTTCATTAACTTGAACGTATGATACATCCCATCAACACACATTGATTGTTGTGGCAGTTGCTTGTGATGGTCGAGCCCCAAATGGCTAAGTTAAAAAAAAAAAGAACAGAATCAGGCAATGTCTGATGGAAATTCAAGAGAAAAAGAACAGCACATAGGTAAGTCTCTAGAAATCAGTAATCCCAAGAAAAGACAAACTCCACAAAATGTACTGAACATCTCCTGTGTGCTAAGCACTGTAGAGAATATGAAATAAAACATGGTCTCTGATCCTGAGGACTTAAGAGTCTAATGGGCCTAAAGACATACAAATGTCAATCAATTAATGATTAAGTAAGTGTTGATCACTGTATGCCCAAGAGGTATGATCAAGTAGGTTTGGGCTATGCTGCAGAAATCTGCGTCCCTTAAAGGACTGGCAGCTGATGATGATGCACAGACAAATTTGGGAACAACTGGTCCAGGAACAGTACTTGAGAACTCAAACCAAGGGCTTTGAAAGCACCAACAGAAAGGAAAATCAAGCCAGGTATGGTGGCTCACACCTATAATCACAGCACTTTGGGAGGCCAAGGCAGGAGGATTGCTTGAAGCCAGGAGTTTGAGACCAGCCTGGGCAACATAGTGAGACCCACAGCCTTTACAAAGCAATGATTTAAAAAATTAACCGGGCGTGCTGGCACACACCCGTAGTCCCAGCTACATAGGAGGCTGAGGCAGGAAGATCACTTGAGCCTGGGAGTTTGTGGCTGCAGTGACCTATGATGACACCACTGCACTCCAGCCTGGGCAACAAAGTGAGACCCTATATCTAAAAAGAAAAACAAACAATAAAAGGAAAACAATTAAAGCTTCATGGAGGTGATGGGAATTGAGCTGGGATTTGAAAGCTTTTTAACAGGCATGGACAGAGATAAGATGATTCTAGAATGAAGGGAAATCATATGTTATGTATTTGCTTATGGCTCTGTCCCTTAACAAATTGGCAATGCCCTACAACAAAAAATAAATAAAACATTAATCAAACAAGAATAAAAAGAGAGGGATGAGGTTAAAAGAAGAAAGGCAAATATGCCAGTCTTAAGTATTCAATCCGATTTCTGTGAATGAGCATGTAAGTCTGACTTTATGACTCCAGCCACCACACAGGCAGTGTCATCAAAAGCAGCCACCTGGAGGGCACAGCAAGTTCAAGGCACACCAAGAGGTTCACTGTAAGGTCAGAAAATAGATAGGACAAGGCTATGAAAAATAAGACTATTACTAATCCTTCTACATTTCTACATTGTACACAACTGTCTACTCTCCAAAGACACCTCTTCCAAACTGTTCTATTTCCAGTTTTTAAATAGTCCCAAATTCTTTGAGACTTTTCCCAGTAAGAGGTGGGGTCTGTGTTTCCTCCTCTGCAATGCACTTTGCCCAACAGAATACAGTAGGGAGGATCCTGTGCCAGTTACCTTAGAAACCAGCAGCTTCCACTTCCTGTGTCTTGGGACACTCATTCTTAGAGCCCAGCCCCACACTGCCAGGAGGAGTAGGCGCATGGACCGAGCCCAGGTAGGTGTTTCACTTTACAGACCCAGCTGGAGTCTCAGCAAAAAGCCAGCACTGATGGCCAGACACGCAAATGAAGAATCTTCCAGATGATCTCAGCTCCCAGCCGTCATGTTACCCTCAGCCTTCCCGTCTTTCTTGTTGACAGACAGACACCACGGAGCACAGACAAGTTCTCGCCCCTGTGCTCTGTGCAAATCCCTGGTCGTGGTGTCTGTGAGCACAACAGAACGATTATACTACCAAATTTTGAGGTAGTCTGTAATGTAGTGGTAAGTACCTGGAATACTCCCCTATATTTCCCTCGTCTCTTGAATCCTCTTATTAAATCCCTCTCCCCAAACACACACACACACACACACACACACACACACACACACACACACACTCTCACAGAACTTCTTTTCCCACTCTCAGGAAATAGCTTTATTTTCTACCTTAGAAAAAAATAAAAGAATCGAATCAGAACTCCCTCAGTCTACTTGTACCAAACATAGCGCATCACCTACAGCTGTAGCCATATTTCTATTGCAACGGCAATCTCCTTTCTAAGGTAATCTGAGGGGCCTGAGGGAGAGCATGTTGGTGGGGGACAGTGCATCACCCTCTCAGAAAACTCCCTGTGTCATGGATTTGACCTTTCCCTCCTGACTGGAAAGTTCCCATCCCCATTTAAACATGTCCAACTACCTCTTATTAAAATAAACGAACATTATGGACCCCACACCTCCCTTTTAGCTTCTGCCCTACCTCAGCTTCCTTCACAGAGCCAGGTATTCTAACCATGTCCCTTTCGTGCTCTGTCACTTTTCAGGTGCCTCTTACCTGGCTTCCACATCATCATTCCATTTAAATAATTCTCACTCATGTTACAGGAAACCTCCACTTCACTAAATCCTTTGAACATTCTGGATGTCTTATTGATATCTTCAGCTGCAAGCAACCATGTGGAGGCTTCCTTCTTTCTGGAAACATTCTCTTCTGCTCCTCGTTCTCCTCCTACTACTCAGTTTTCCTCCTCCTTCTCAGTCATATTTTCTGGTTCGATCTTCTACTCAGCCGTTACATTTTGGAGTTCCTTTCTTGGTCCCTCTACTTCTCATTACATACTCTTTTCCTGGGAAATCTCACCCACAGCCTTGGTTTAATTACCATGTGAAATCACAAATTTACATCTCCACCCCAGATCTCTACTGTAAAGTATTAAAATAAATCCATATATCTAACTGCCTATTTAATGCCTGTCTTCCGTCTTAAACCTGGTCCTCTTCCAACACTCCCTGTCTTAGTGCATGGTACCATCATCCATTCAATTTTTCAAGCCTAGAAACCTAGTAATTATCTATTATACCTCTCTTCTTCCTCCCCATATTCAATTTCTCACCAAATCCTGTCTATTTTACCAACAAAATATCCCCTATAGTCTTTCTTTTTAATCCACCACTGCTTCTCTTCAAACATCTGACCCGTTCCCCAGACCCAGAGTGATCTTTCCAGTGTAATTATTAGGTAGGTATTATTGTGACTATTTTATACAGGAGGAACCTAAGACGCGGGGCAATCACCTTTTCCCCCTTACAAGTGGTCTAGTAGATTCCGCCAGGCTGCCAGGGCTGTCACTCGAGGAGCCGCCTCCCCCGCCCCCCGCCGTGGCCCCGCCCCCCGCCGTGGCTGCGATCTCGCGGGAAGAGCGGCGGGCGCGGCGGTGCTCGGTGGGCGGCTGCGCGCCGAGCGGGAGGGCTCTCCTCACACAAGCGCTTCCTCGCCGAGAGGCTGGAGCTGCGGCAGCGCGGGCCTGAGCCGCGGCTTGGCGGCCGTCTCCTTCTCGTCCTCAGGGCTCCCGGGTCCGCTCGCCCTCCGGCGCTGCTCAGGTAAGAAGGCTCCGAGCGCGTCTCCGCTGAGGAGCGGCGGCAGAGCCGGGACGCCGAGCAGCCGGGGCAGGCGGGCTCCTGACGGGGGCGGCTCCGGGGGCTGCGCGGCGCTGCGTGGTGGGCGCGAGGCTTGGCGGGGGTCGGGAGTGCGAGGGGCGAGGAGGCGGTGCTGTGGGATCTGGGTGCGGGCGCCGAGGGGCGGTGTAGCGGGTTCCAGAGGTCTCGAGGTGAGGGGGCAGCTTACTGGGGGTCCTGGGGCTCTTCCGGCTTGGGATCGCGGTGGGTGGCGGCATAGAGGATTCCAGGTGTTTGGAGTCGAGGGAGATTTATCAGAGTCTCGAGGTTCTTGGAAGTGGTGTACTGGGGTTCCGGCCTAAGGGGTCTGTTTATTGGGGTCTCGGACTCTTTGGGGGCAGAAGAAGCAGTTTAGCAAGGTCCTGGGTCTCCGGGGGCAGGTCGTTAGGGCTTGGGGGGGTCCTTTGAGCAGGCGTGGGCGTCTGTTTGGCATTGCTGGGGTGAAGCCGCAGGGTATCAGGGTTCTGGGAAGAGGGGTCTGTTGGTCGGTGTGTCCGAGTGAGAGGGCGACGTATCTGTTCTGCAGGGGCTGGGGCCGCCTTCCTGGGTTGTTGGGGGCGGTAGGGTGTAAGGCGGCCAGCGTCTGTACTGGGCTTTCTGCTTTGCACAGGTCTCTTTGGAGCACCACTGTTGTGCCTGTCAAAGGGACTAGGTCACTGTAGTCAAAGAAGCCAAGTGTCAGTATTGACATAACGTTGAAAGTCTTCATTTATGCAACATATGTTTTTTTAGTACTTGCTATGTGTTAGTCATTGTAGTAAGCACTGGGGCTATTGTGGTGAACGAGACAGACAGGGTCCCTGCCCTTGTATATGTAGCACTACTAAAGACAATCAGAAAGCTATAGCATTATTTTATAAAGAATTCTTCATGTATTTCGTTCTTATATGAGCTCTTTGAAAACCAGTACTAGTGTTCTTTGTTTTGGCTTTTTCCTCATCCCAACACTACAACAGTTTTTTACATACTAGGTCATTAAATATGAAATGTTCGATTTCGAATCAAAAATGTAGTTTATTATATCTCAAACAAGAAGCCGTACAATTAATGAAAGTATGAGCCTAAACTATCAACACAGTTTTGCCATCTTTACGGTAGCTTGTTTATGCCAGCAGCAAAGAAGCCTGGACAGCGAGTGGCGATGAAATCGCAAAAGGTGTTTTCCATAGCTTGTTGAGAATTGAATATTTTTCCTGGCAAGAAGTGGTCCAAAGCCTGGAAGGAAGTGGTAGTCAGTCAGTTGCTGCAAGGTCTGATGAATACGGTGGATGACAGTTTCCAAGTCCAGTTTCTGTAGTTTGAGCAGCGTCGTTTGTGCAACATGTGGTCAAGCATTCTCTTGCAAGACGATTAGCCTGTCTCTAGTGTCTGTTGACCAGTCTTGGCTGCTTAATCACAAGCATCCTCATCATTTCATCCAGCTGGTTGCAGGAGACATCTGCTGTAGTCGGTTGACCAGGTTTCATGAAGCTGTAGTGGATAATACCAGTGCTGGACCACCAAACAGACACCATTAGCTTTTTTTTTTTTTTGATGAATATTTGGTTTTAGACTGTGTTTTATCACTTCATCTTTATCCAACCATTGTGCTGAATGTTTGCGCCTGTCAAAAAGAATTCATTTTTCATCACACATAACAGTACAGTACCGAAATGGTTCACCTTTATGTTGTGACAGCGAAGAAAGGCAAGCTGCAAGACAATTTCTCTTTTGACATTTATTTAATTCATGCAGAACCCATCTATCCAGCTTCTTTACCTTGCACCTTGCAGTTTGTTTCAAGTGGTCCAATATTGTTGGAATAGTAACATCAAACCTTGTGCTAATTCACACATGGGTTGAGATATTCGCTTCCACTACAGCTTTCAGCTCATCATTATCCACCTTGGTCTCAGGCTGCCGACATGGTTCATTTTCAAGATTAAAATCACCAGAATGGAACTTCTCAAACTATCGAAGTACTATGTGTTCATTAGGCACATTCTTCCCAAACACTTCGTTGATATTTCGAGCTGCCTGCAGTGCATTGGTTTTACAACAGAATTCATATTAAAAAATAACTCGAACTTTTTTACTTATCCATGGTTTCACAAAAATTGCTCTAAAGAACTTTGAAAGATAATCACAAGCCAAAATGGGCATTTGAAAGACTGAGGAGGTACCTTCACAATAAATATAAAACAAGAAGTGTCAAAGTGAAATGTCAGAGATATCAACTGTCAAACTTAGTATTTAAGGAAATCAGATATTTCATACTTAATAACCTAAAAGATACTCAACAGCTATCGTTAACACAGGCTTGCTTTGTTTTTGCTTTGCATTGACTTAGGAATGTCGCTCTCGCTCTCTCAGCTATTTGTTACTTCAGAAGCAGTGAGGAATTTTGAGATCAATCCAGACTCATGACAATTTAAGATTTAATCAGATGCCCATTGAGGACTTTTTAAAAAGGCCTCAAGAATTACCATGTACTCCATTTTACTTTTCCTAGTAAAGATTCTAAAGTGCTAAAGGCAGCTCTGTTTTGTTTTTTTCTCCTAGGTTCAACAGCCAGAAAACATTTACGAAGTTAAAAAAAAAAAAAAAAAGCAGTTGCTTTAAACTAGTATTCATCAATGGTGAAAAATCACCCATTCAGGAGGGTTGTTAAACTTCTTCATATGGCTTTTCTGTAGACTTTTTAAATAATGGAAGAGATTTACTATCTGTTTGCTATTCTTAGAGCTTCTGTTTTCTTCATAATTCCCTTTTGTGCTCCCACTATGTGTTGAGTGTCGGTCTACTCTGCATGGAAAAACTGCAGGATTCTCATCAGTTGTTGAAAGCCTTCTAAAAGCAGTTATTCTTAGTTTCCTTAGTGATAGTCAAAGTTACAATTCTGTACCATGTAGTTTCCCAAAGCAGCAAAGTGGAACTTTAGTAGTGATGGATTGGAGTGAGCAAAGGTGTGTGAGATTTATAGATAATCTACCCAGGCATTAATTTTAAACTTGGACATCACAGAACTTTGTATCAGAATTCTTAGCAAGTGGCTAAATACACTTGTAACACAAGTTTGAGCTACGAAGTATACATGTCACCTGGGACCTTAATTTCCATACGAGGCTCTCCATCCCAAATCCCTTCTTGATTCTTTGATGATTTAACATCATTTATGGATAATTTCTTATCAATCTGACTCTTTAGGATTGTAAACAGCCTAAATATATTGTATACCAAACTTCATTTCTGAAAGAAGAACTTGTGGAATAATGCGTGAAAAGTTCATTTGATTTGCTTCAGTAGAGGTGGCTATTGTGATGTCATTAATAAGTTGGGATGATATTGAGGGCAGGAAGGTGATAGCTAGTTTCATTTTTTAGAGGTAGGTAGTGTAATGTACTGTAGTCTTTAAAATGTCACTAGATAGTGTTGATTTCTGTGAATTTTTTGGCATCTCAGTGGCTAGTAAAGTATAGCATCCTTTACTATAGTTGGGTTTTGTTCTTATGTAAAAATTCTTATGAAATTGAAACTTTTGAAGTATACCAGTGAATGGTGCAGTAGTAATGACCGCAGTTTTCTTGATTCTTTCAAAAAGAGAGGGAAAAAAAGCTGTGGTTAGGGACATTAAAACATAGGAGTCACTTAAACATATACAATGCTACAGAGAGACAGATGAAATTTACTAACTTACTGAAAGATGTTGACTGGGTGCATTGTGTGTATTTGGAAGTGAGATTTGGATTACTAAAGCAGCCTTTGTTTAGTAAGTTGAACATCTAGTGAGAAGATTAGATGGAGCAATAAGCATAGAGATTTGCAGTAGGTGCTGTTTTAATGGATGTTTAAACTGACTGTAGTGACTTCTTATAGCTACTACATAGAAATAGCTTCAGTTATAAAGGATATGGTACCAGAAGTAATTCATATGTTTTCCAAACTGTGTTTCTGGTGAAAATAAACCTGAATTCTTGAAGCAGATCATTTCACATATAATTGGATATAATATTAGGAGAACAAAAGGCCTGAAGCAAAAACTGTTCTTATGGAGGCTTTTTGCTTTCCATTTTAAATTAGTACAATTGCTGATTATTTCTTTTAAATGTCTGATTCTTTTAAAAAGGTATAGCAGTGTGAAATCATTTTTAAATTGAGTACTACAAGTGAGAACAACAGTATCCTTAAACACAAGCAGTCATCGAGTTTAGCTTAAATGGAAATAGTTGACTGGATATGTTTTTTAAAAATAATACCTGAGATAAACTTAAGAATTGAATAGATTAAATAATACGATAAAGGTATACAGGAGGGATAGTACCGTTATACTAAGTGGTTTGTGTGTGTGTGTGTGTGTGTGTGAGGCAGAGACCTGCTCTGTCTCCCTGGCTAGAGTGCCGTGGCGTCAGCCTAGCTCACGGCAACCTCCAACTCCTGGGCTCAAGCATTCCTTCTGCCTCAGCCTCCCAAGTGGCTGGGACTACAGGCATGTGGCACCATGCCCGGGGTAATTTTTTCTATATAGTTTTAGTTGTCCAGCTAATTTCTTCCTGTTTTTTTCGTAGGGACGGGGGGTCTTGCTCTTGCTCAGGCTGGTTTCAAACTCCTGAGCTCAAACGATCCTCCTGCCTCGGCCTCCCAAAGTGCTAGGATTACAGGCATGAGCCACCGTGCCAGGCCTATACCAAGTTTTTTTTTAAAAAAAATGAAATTAGGCTGGGTGCGGTGGCTCATACATGTAATCCCACCACTTTGGGAGGCTGAGGTGGGAGGATGGCTTGAAGCCAGGAATTTGAGGCCAGCCTGGTCAACATAGTGAGACCCCATATCTACAAAAAATTAAAATATTAGCCAGGCATGGTGGCACATGGCTGTCGTCCTAGCTACTCGGGAGGCTGAAGCAGGAGGATCCCATGAGCCCAGCAGTTAGAGGCAGCAGTGAGCTATGATGATGCCACTGCACTCCAACCTGGGTGACAAAGCAAGACCTCATCTCTACAAAAATGATAATAAATAAACTTCGATTTCTGTAGTATGTGGATTTCAATGTTTTGTGACCACATGTATATGTAGTATAATAATAATTCACTGGAAGCTTATAGTATTACTGTATTAGTTGAGGAAAGATAAATAAATTCTTGCCAAATAGTGGAATTACTTCTGAAATATTGTTTTCTGGTTTACATCCTGTTTCCCTCATCCTGCTTATTCAGATAAAGCAACTATTTTTTCCCTAATAATAAAGGTAGAAACATGCTTGTTTTACTTTTTCATTGCCAGAATGCTTGCTATGCAATTGAAATAGAATTAATCACATCCCTCCTGCCCCAAATTCTCTACTGACTGTGAATCAGTATTCTTTTTTAAAAAAAATTCTTTAATGAAAGTACTTTTATGATACCACTAAGCAGATGCCAGGGTTTGCTTTTCAATTAGGTGGGTTTGTGATGGTTAGCAGATTAGACTCCTTCGCAGGTGATGTGTGACCTAGGGCAACTGACATTTAGACTGTTGATCCCCCCAGTGATTTTACGTGTTGGGACTGAGCTGAGAAATTTGTCACTTGCTCTATCTTAAAAGTAGGCAGAAATAAACAAGAGGATTTTTATAGACTGTAAAATCCAAACTAAACATCCTAGAAAAGACTTGAAGACTTAAAAGTTTTTTTAAGTATCAGAAATTTTATTTTTTTAATGAACCTGCAGGAAAACTGAGTTTTTCTGTGTACAGTTGATGTATTTCAACATATGTACAGATTCATGTAACCATCATCATAGTCAGTATCCAGAACAGTTCCATTAGCTCAAGAACTACTTCATGTTATCCCCGTATAGTCACACCCTCTCCACACCCCAAAATCCCTGGCAACCACTCTGACATTTTAATTTTGTCTTTTAGAAAATGGTTATTAAATGAAATCCTATGTCATGGAGCCATTTGAGACTATTACACACGTATTTACTCAGCATAATGCCATTTAAGATTCATCTGAGTTGTTCTATCTATTGATATCTTCATTCCTTTTTATTACTGAGTAGTATTCAGTTGTATGGGTGTACTGCAGTTTATTAGTTCATTAGTTGAATGACATTTTGATTGTTTCCAGTTTTTAGCTATTTTGAATAGAGCTGCTATAAACATTTGTGTATAGGCTTTTGTGTGACTATGAGTTTTCTTTCTCTTGGGTAAAAATACATAGAGGTGAGATTGCTGAGTCATATAGGAAGTATATATTTAACTGTATAAGAAATTAGCAAACTGTTTTCTAAGATGGCTATACTATTTTATATTCCCATCAGCAATGGACGAGTGTTCTAGTTGCTCTGCATACTTCCCAACACTTGGTATGGTCAGGTTGTTTTGTTTTGTTTTGTTTTTAATTTAGCCATTCTAATAGATTGGTAATGCTATCAGAAAAAAAATTTTTTTTTTTTTTGATACATAGTCTCACTCTCTTACCTGAGCTAGAGTGCCATGGTGTCAGCCTAGCTCACAGCAGCCTCAAACTCCTGGGTTCAAGGGATCCTCCTTGCCTCAGCCTCCCGAGTAGCTGGGACTAGAGGCACACGCCCCCGTGCCCGGCTAATTTTTTCTATTTTCAGTTGTTTGGCTAATTTCTTTGTATTTTTAGTAGAGATGGGGTCTGGCTCTTGCTCAGGCTGGTCTCGAACTCCTGAGCTCAAGCAATCCTCACGCCTCTGCCTCCTAGAGTGCTGGGATTACAGGCTTGAGCCACCGTGCCCAGACAGGGATAATGGTTTTAATTTGCATTTTTCTGATAGCTAATGATGTTGAGCATCCTGTCATGTGCTGTTTTTGTCATACCTATATCCTCTTTGGTTGAAGGATCTGTTCAGGTCTTTTGCCCATTTAAAAAAATACAACCTTTTTATTTTGAATTTATATAAGAGTTGCAGAAATAATACAGAGTTCCTTTACATCCCTGACACAGCTTCCCATAATGCTAATATTTTAGAAAACCAAAACCAAGTACATTTATCAAAACTAAAAAAACCAACATTGGTGCTTTACTATTAACCAAACTCTGGATGCCAGACTTGGATTTTGCCAGATTTTCCGCTAGTCTCCTTCTATTCCAGGATCTGTCCAGGATTCCAGATTGCATTTGTCATGTCTCCTTAGTCTCTTTTAGTCCATGAGAGTTTCTCAGTCTTTCCGTGTTTTTCCTAACCGTGACAGTTTTGAGTACCAATCCCAGTGAGGTGTTTTGCAGAACGTTCCTCCATTTGCATTTGTCTGATATTTTTCTTGTGATTAGACTGAGTTTATGGGTTTTAGGGAAGAATATCATAGAGGGAAGTGCCCTTCTCCTCACATCTTATCGGGGAGTACATGATGACAAACTCATTTGGTTAAGGTAGTATTTGCCACATTTCTCCACTATGAAGTTAGTATTTTGTCCTTCCATATTCTATTCTATAGAAGTGAGTTGCTAATTTCAGCCCACACTCAAGGAGATGGGGAGGTTGTTTAATCTTGTGGATGGGGTATATCTACATATGTTGTTAGGATTTCTTCTGTACAGAAGATTTTGTCCCTTGTCTTCCATTTGTTTGTCATTTATAGCAATATGTACACTTATTTTATACATTATACATATTTAATCCCATACTGTGTGATTTTGTTGCTAAAATTGTTCCAGTTTTGGTCCTTGAATCCCTTTGACATGTCCCTCTTCTTCTCTTTTTTTAATCCTTCCTTGATTTCTGGCACTACGCAATACTCCAGGCTCATCATGCATTTTCTCTGCCCTACCCCTAGAATCAGCCATTTCTCTAAGGAGCCCTGGTTTCTTGTATTGGAGAATTATGTTTCTACCCAGTACCCAGGATGTCTGTCTGGGTACTGGGTATACTCCTTGCTATGTAGGGTTATCACTGTTTTTTAGGCCTTCTTAGAGGACAGAGCTGGGGAATATACATGTATATACTAATCCACGTATCTGTATACATGTGTAGTTGTTTCTGTATCAATCCATCTTATGACATATTAAGCTGTATATGTTAAGTTCATATTGATGTCTGTAACTCTAATCCAGTGCCACAGGGTTCATGCTAGGCTTCCCTACTTTGCTTATCTGTAACTTTCCTCTCTAGCAGTGAGAAACCTGGCTTTGATCATCCATTTACTCATTTGTTCCATCCCAGTTAAGCAAGTTCAGAATTGTTAACCTGTAACCCTGTGGGAAATAAATTTACCCTATACCCTTCTGTCAGGTTATGTTGGTCCTTTATAATACAGGCAGATGCATTTGTCATAGACTGCATTCTGTCTTGAAGTTCCCCCAACATCTTAGCTGAATTTTAAAAATTTGTGTACAATAAAGTTCTGTCTTTGTGATGTACAGTTGTGTGGGTTTTGACAAATTGCACAGGGTCATGCATACACGACCTTGGTACTATCCAGAACAATTTCATCACGCTAAAAAATTCCTCTTTGTAGCCCTTACATCCCCTTTGTAGGCAGCCACTCTCCCATCCCCCAAGCCCTGACAACCACTGATCTTTTTGCTTTTCCTATGGTTTTGTCTTATCCAGTGTATCATGTTAATGCAATCATATATTACTTTTTGGATATGACTTCTTTCACTTAGAAACATGCATTTAAGATTTATCCATGTTGTTTCATAAATCAGATAGTTCATTCCTTTCTATTGTTGTGTATTATTATATAGGGATACCACAATTTATTTAGAGTTTATTTATCCGTTTACTTGTTGAAGGACATCTTTGTTGTTTGTAACTTTTGGTGATTATGAGTAAAGCTATATTAAATATTCACGTGCAGGTTTTTGTGTGTAAGTTTTCAGTTCACTTGAGTAAATATTTAGGAGTTCACTTGCTAGGTCAATATGGTAAATGTATATTTAACTATAAGAAACTACCAAACTATCTTTCAAAGTGGTTGTGCCATTTTTCATTTCCACCAGTAATGAATGAGAGTTCCTATTGCTCTGCATCCTTGGCAGTATTTGTATTGCCACGGTTGGTTGGTTGGTTTTAGCTATTCTAATCCGTGTGCTTTTGCGTATATTTAAATTGTATTATTTTCTTACTGTTAAGTTTTGAGAATTCTTTGTGTATTCTGGCTACAAGTCCTTTGTCCCATAGGTGATTTGCAGATATCATCTTCCTGTCTGTAGCTTGTCTTTACATTTTCTTAAAGATGTCTTTCCAGAGCAAAAAATTTTTAATTTTGCTAAAGTCCAACTTACCGCTTTTGATTCTATGGAATGTATTTTGGTGTCTTCTCTAAGAACTCTTTGCCTAACTCCAGTGCACCAAGATTTTGTCCTGGTTTTAAATTCTATTTTTTGTATAAGGTTTATAGTTTTATGTTTTATATTTAGTTAGGTTTATGATCTATTTTGAGTTAATTTGTATATAATATGAGAGGGCAAAGTGAATTTTCATTTTTTTTTGCATATGGATGCCCAATTGTTCCAACACCGTTTGTCAAAAAGACTCTTCTTTCTTCATGGTATGTCCTTTGCACCATTGTAAAAAACCAGTTGGCCATGTTTTTGTGAATCTATTTGTGGACACTCTATTCTGTTCCATTGATTGATGTGTCCGTTCCTTCACCAATACGACATTGTCTTGAAAAGTAGCTTAAAGCCTTAAAATTAGGGAGTATAATTGTCCAACTTTATTTCTTTTTAAACACTAAGTTTAGTCTACTCCAGTTCTTTTGCCTTTCCATATTAATTTTAAAATCAGCTCAGCTATAACTACACAGAAATCCCGGGATCTTCATTGGAGTTGCATTAAATTGTTAGACCAGTTTGAGGAGAACTGACATTTTTACTATGTTGAGTTTTCTGATCTATGAACGCACTATGTCTTTCTACTTATTTATATTTTCTGACTTACTGTATCAGCATTTTGTAGTTTTTAGCGTATAGATCGTGTACATGTTCAATTAGGTTTATTCCTAAGTGTTTTGTTCCTATGGAGTTATTTTGAATGGTATTATTTTTCAATTTGGGGGTTCCATATTGTTCAGTATTAGTGTATAGAAATGTGGTTGATATTGACCTTGTATTGTTTGACTTGAAAAACTCACTTATTAGTTTTAGGAGGTTTTTTGTGTGTGTGTCTATATTCCTTGACATTGTCTATCTAGATAGTCATTGTTTGCAAATAAGGACAGTTTTATTTCTTCCTTATCAATGTTGCCAGTGTGGTGTTATTTCTTTTGAAATGTTTGATAGATTTCATTAGTAAAACTATCCTGACCTGGAGATTTTCTGTTTTGAACGTTTTAAACTCAAAATTCCGTTTCTTTAATAGTTATGGGGCTGTGCAGCTTATATCATTGTAAGTGAATGTTGGTAGTTTGTGGTTTTAGGAAATTGATTCATTTAATCTAAGTTGTTGAATATATGTGCATAGAGTTGTTCACAGTGTGTCCTTATTATCATTTAAATGTTTGTGGGTTCTATGATGAAATCTCTGTTTTTGTATACATATTATATTTAATATATTGAGAATTTGTGTCTTCTCCCTTTTTGTCTTTGTCAGTCTAGCTAGAAAAACTTGTATTGCGTGTATTGATCTTTTTGAAGAGTTTTAGTTTTAATAATTTTTTTGGTATTAATTTTGTTCTTTTCAGTTTCTTTGATGTCTGCACTTTATTATTTTCTTGCAATTACTTTGTGTTTAATTTCTTTTTCCAATTTCTTAAGTTGGAAGCTTTGCATGTTAATTTTATACTTTTCTTTTTTCTAATGTAAGCATTTAATGCTATAAACTATCCTTTAGAGACTGCGTTAGCTGCATCTCACACATTTTAATATGTTGTCTTTTTATTTTTGTTCACTTCAAAATCTTTTTTACTTCTTGAGATTTTCTCTTTGGCCAATAGATTACTAAGTGTGTTTTTAAATTTTCTAATCTTTGGATTGTTCTGTTACCCTTCTGTTGTTGATATTTAGTCTAATTCTATTATGATCAGGTGTCATACTTTGTATGATTTCAGTTCTTTCAAGGTTGTAAAAGTTTATGATGTAGTGCATTAGTTTCTAATGCTGCTTTAAAAGCAAGCGACCACAAACAGTGGCTTTAAAATAGCGCAGATTTATTACCTTACAGTTCTGGAGCTCAGAAGCTTGAGGCAAGTCTCATTGGGCTAAAGTCAAGGTGTAAGCAGGGCTGTGCTCCTTTCTGGAAGCTCTAAGGGAGCATCCATTTTCTTACTTTTTCCACCTTCTAGAGGTTCATTCTTTCCTTAGCTTATGGCCCCTTTCAGCAATGGCCTTACTATTTACGTCATTATATTTGCAGAATGTTTCCTTTCTCCTATTTGTTTTTGACCGTCTTTTAATTGGTATGTTTTCATCTTTTACACTTGTTGTAATTATTGATGTATTTGGATTTATGCCTGTCATTTTCTTATTTGTTTTTCATTTGTTGCCCTCTTATTTATTTCTCCTTTCTGTTTCTGTTTTCCCTGCCCCACCTTTTTTTATTTATTTGATTTTTTTTTTTTTTGTTTTTTGCTTAGGTATTCCACTATTGCATGTGGTTTTAACCATATCTCTGTGTATAGTTTTTTTTTTTTTTAATGGTTGCTCTGGGGATTACAATATACTTAATTTTTCACAGTCTACTTAGAATCAACATTTTACTACTTCAAGTGGCACATAGAAACTGTACAACCATAAAACTCCCTTTGCTCCCCACACCTTATGTTGTACTTGTCTTTTATATTGTGTCATGTGTATGTGTATCATATATATAAAGCCTCATCAGATGTACTTTTGCTTTCAACTGTCAAACATATTTTAAGGAACTCAAGAAGATAAGAATAGTCTGTTATTTGTGCTGAAATATTTAACATTCTGTTGCTCTTCCTATATTCCTGATGTTTCAGATTTTCTTTCTAGTATAATTTCCCATCTATTGGAAGAACTTTGTTTAGCAATTCTTTAAAAGTAGTTCTGCTGTCAACACATCGACTTAGTTTTCCTTCACCTGAGAGTGTATTTATTTCACCTTCATCTCTGAAGGATATTTTTGCTGAATATAGAAATCTGGATTGATAGTTCTTTTCTTTGGGAGCTTAGTTAAAAATATTCCACTTCCTTCTGGACTGCTGGATTCTGAAGATAAATCATTTGACCACTTTTTCCCCTAAAAGTAATGATAAATTTTTCGGGTTGCTTTCAAGATTTTTTTCTTTGTCTTTCATTTTCTAAAATTTAATTAGGATGCATCTGGGCATGGATTTCTTTGTATCTATCCTGTTTGGGGATTTGCAGAGCTTTTTGACTCTGTAAGTTTATATCTTTCAAAAAATTTGGAAAATATTTTCATAAAATAATTTTATTTATACGGAACTCTTTCTTCTCTCCTGCTGGGATTTGAATGTCACAAATATTAGACCTGAGGCACTCTTTGTTTTTTTACCCCCAATCTTTTTCTCTCTGTGCTTCAGGTTGGGTAATTTCTATTCATCTGCAGTAAATTCACTGACTTTTTCTTCTGTCATCTCCATTCTCTATTGAGCTCATTTAGTGAGCTTTTAATTTTGGTTATTGATATTTTTTCACTTCTAAGATTTCCATTTGGTTCTTCTTTATATCTTCTATTTCTTCTCTGAGTCTGTTTTTTCATTTGTTTCAAGAATGCTTGCTCATACTTGTTGAAGCATTCTACAATAGTTGCTTTAAAATCTTTAATATATTTTTTAGATAATTTCAACACCTGTGTTTTCTTGGCATTGGCATTTTTCCCACACAAGCTGATATTTTCCTATTTCCTTGTATACCTAGTAAGTTAACGTTATACTCTGCACAAGTGGTGATGAAGAGATTATTCTCCAAAACATCAGATTCTTAGTATTTTTTTTAAAAAGTTTGAGAAATTAAACTTTTTGAAGGATGTTATAGAAGAGTCCCTGAGGAATTAGTTTTATAATGAAAAGATGATAGAGGTGAACATATAAAAACACATGTATATGTACAGTAACTTCATTTTTTTTGCTTTTTTTTTTTTGAGACAGAGCCTCACGCTGTTGCCCCAGGTGCAGTACGGTGGCATCATCATAGTTCAGTGCTGCCTCTAACTCCGAGACTCAAGCCATCCTCTTGCTTCAGCCTCCCCAGCAGCTGGGACTTACAGTCACGCGACACTGCTCCTGGCTAATTTTTCTGTTTTTAGTAGATACGGGTTGGTCTCCAACTTCTGAGCTCAAGTGATCCTCCTGCCTCGGCCTCCCAGAGTGCCAGGATTATAGGCGTGAGCCACTGCACCTGGCCTCGTAACTTCACTTTTTAATGAGTACAGTTGAAGCTACTGGAATGGCAACTTTTAATTCTCTAAACTGTTTTGGTGGCCAGATTTTCAAAATTTACTCCGCTAAATAGCTAGCACAAATGCTTCAGAAAGATGTTTAAGTCTGGTCAGTGGGCGTCTTTGCTTTAGTGTCGGGAGGACCTTTCTCCTGACTCCTTGCACCAGTCCCTGACGTTCTCTAACATCTTGTGCCAGTGCTTCCATACACTTGCACTCATCTTCTTAGACTTCCCAGTGATTGATGGATAATACTTTTAGTCATGCTTGCTTGAAGATAAGAAGTGAGTCGTTGATTTCAAAATGTGCTTATACAGGCTGCTACTTAACTGATTTTTTACCTTTTTAAATATAAGTGCCCCTTTGATAGACTGAAATATTATTCAGACTTACCACACATTAGCACTCACAGACATAACAATAGTATGTACTAATTAGAAGTCTAGAATCATTAGCTAAATGGTACCTTTAGTGTTGATGCCCTGCAATGTCGGTTTAAGATTTCTGAAGTCCTATTTCTCAGTGTATATACTGGGAATCAAAATATTATCTCCCACAGAGATTGTTATTGGAAAAAGGTTGAGAAAAGACACATGTTGTATAAATATATTGTGATACCATCTTCACTTTTCACTGAACCTCAAGGAATACTGAATTCTGAATATGGTATGGCTGGTGGTAGCATTAATGATATTTCTTGGAATTAACAGAAAGCTACACAAAATATTACAAATAGGCTATTGGGCAGTTTCTAACAACCAAGAAGCTAAATCTCTTCCGACCTCCTGAGGACTTGCTTCTGCAGTGAAACCAAAGGCCTCTATTCCACTTCAATAATAAAAAGCATGCATGATTCATTAAGAATATAGGCAAGGCTTTATGTTATATTTATTTATTTTCCAGCTTGTACAAACTGGATGTGGAATCATAAACATAGTACATTTCTACCATCTTCAACAAAAATATAACCAATATGTACAATTATTGTATTAAAAATACAAAAGGGATACAGACCCCACCAATGTCTTTCTAAAAGACGTACAGGTACAAGCAGTATCAAAAGTATGAGGAAATCACCAGTTAATCGTACATTCTGCACTTGACATCACAGAACTGAGATTAGCAGTCCTATGTTCTACAATTACTTAATGCTTAGGTAACATTTGTGCAATTTGTGGTAGAGCTAGATTTCTGTCTTTCTATATGCACATGAGGTCCATAGCCTATATAATAAAACTGGCAAATAATGCATAATTGACAATGTAATATACAAGCAAGTAGACAAATGCCATGGTACAGAAGAGAATTATTAAATAAAGCACTGACATTGTTTGATAGAGTGAAAAAGCACTGCAATTCCACTTCTAAAATTGGAAGCTATTTAGGTTTATCTACTGATCAATGTGATCAGCTGACTTTAATGGAAAAAAAATCCAAGACCAGCAGTTTCTCACATTTGAGTACTACTCAGATTGGCAGCCTTCACTTTTCCGGAGTCTGTGCAAAAACAACACAAAAATAGAGTGGAGGGGTCATTTTCAGTCAATATAGGGTTAATAGCAGCTGTGAGCAGATGGTTGCTACACTTAGGCCTTCTCTATAGTCAGCGTCCATAAAGCCTTTGGTGACTAACCTGCCTTGCAAAGGCTGGCATATGTAACTAGGTTTTTGATCTTTTATCATGTTTAAAGGCTTGTTTATTCCCTAACGCGAATTCAATAAAGGGAAAGAGCAGTATGAACAGCTGTATTAGCTCCAACAGTTCTTCACAGGGCAACTTCGTCACAGTTTTTCACATGTAGAGGGGAAGGGAAGAAGCCCCAATGCTGCTTTTAAGGCAGGGAAGGAGGCAAACTGGTCCACCATCCTCAGAATGTGAGTTCCAAGGCTCCAATGATAGAGACGTCTTCTTGTGCTCTCCTTGTAGGTGGCTCGCCTGTGCCTTAAACAGCAGATACTTGTTCATCTTCTGCAAATACAGCAAGGAAGAGAGGGGGGAAAATGAATGAACAAGCAAATAATTTCTTGTGCTATAGAGAATCTATTCACTGATGTGCTAAATAAAAATATTATAGCTATTGTTTTTAGTATAGTGTATTTAAAATCCTTGTCTTTTTTCCTAAGGCAATGATTACCACCACAAGAATGTGGTGTTAATACAATGCATATATTTAAAAATATATAATATTAAAAACATATATATTGTATATTTTTTGGTCAGAAAGTTATTAATAATAAATTCATTGGAAAAAGTTATAAAATACCATGTGCTTTTCCTGGGCAGGCATTGCAGAATGTTTTGTAGCACCCCCACCCCCAGCTGTGACAACCAAAAACATCTCCAGATGTTGTCAAGGATCCCCCAAGGACAAAAATCACCCTCAGTTGCTAACTACAGACCTAGAATTATGAAAATCATGGCCTTTTACAAATTTTAAAATATATAGCTCATCACAGTATTTAAAAGTATTAATACTTTCATAATAAGCTTGTGGCTTTTAACTAAGACAGTTCATGTTAGTTACTTAGTTAAGTCCAGGTTAGGTTTATATAGACAGCCTCTCTGGAAGGTAGTTAAATTCTTTTGGCTTTTGGTCATTTTGGCAACTATCATTGACATTTTAGTAGTTACCAGATGAAGTGGTATTTTAAGATTATACATAAGCTGAGAGTCTTTATATTATTAATTCAACCATATTATGTAAAATTTATTGTTATGTAACTCTTGATTTGCCTTCATACATTTCAGAATATAGTTTTTAATATTAAAAACTGTGCCTTTTATGGGTGAATAGTATAGTTTGTGAATTTATCTGAGTACAGCTGGTATTAAAAATATTATGTGCCCTTTTAAAAAAACAACATACAGTCGGATACACATTAAAAAGTCTAGAAGGATATAACAAAATGTTAATAGCGGCTATCTGCAAGTGGTAGGATGATAAGTAATTTTATGATGTTTTGCTTTTTTCTACAATGACTGTGTAATAAAACATGTTAAGCTGAAAACTTAAAGAGGAGGGGTGGGGGACATGATCTCCCTTCTCATCCTCAATCCAGCATGTCCAGGTAGATTTGTAGAAGGAAGGCAAAAAAGTCATAAAGTATATTTCTTTATCAGACTTTCATTTCCAAATGAGCCCCAACTTTTATTTTTTTTATTTATTTATTTTTTTTGAGACAGCATCTTGCTCTTAGCCATGGCTGGACTGCAGTGGTGTGATCATAGCTCACTGCAACCTCAAACTCTTGGGCTCAAATGATCCTCCCGCCTTGGCCTCCCAGAGTGCTAGGATCACAGGCGTGAGCCACTGCGCCCAGCTGATGCATCACTTTTAATAGGAAAGATGAAGCATGATTTAGCTCTTCACCACTCAGGAATAAGTTATATATTTTCCCCCAAGTTATTGAATAAGTGATTCAACAAGTAAGAATTCACCTTTAGACAAATTATTTAACTTGAAAATATTCTGCCTAAATTGTAGCAATTCATTGGTCATAAGGCAAAACGAATTTAAATAATATATATGGACAAAACATCTTCTGTACTCATTAAAAATTAAATTAGCAAATGTATAATGTCGCCATTGTACCCTGTAATGACAAATGAGCATGTTTAAATGAGATAGTATTCATAAAAACAACTCCTTCCCCTGGCAAAAGTAAAATTTACTTAACTTGAAAGTTTTATTGGGCGATAATAATCACAGAGAAGCTCAAGTATATTAGACAGAGTTCTGCAACACAAATATTTTTTTCCTAATCTGAAAAAACATGATAGGGAATAGCACCAAAAAAGGAAATGAATTTAATCACTTACCAAAATGTGGAAGATCCTTTACGGGGACTTTCTTCTGAGAAGGGTAAAGGGACACAGCAGGAACCTGCAGCCCCTGGTTGACTTTCTGTGGTGGCCGCAGCTGCCGGGGTTGTACTTTCTGTTTTGACCCTGCCCTGGGAGCCACCGGGGAGGTTTTGGATTTGCCAGGCTTTTTGTCACCAGGATTCTTAGGCACTGATACTTGTTAGGTCTGAAAATAGAACAAAGGATTTGAGACATTAGTAGCTATGTAGAAGATAATTCTAGAACTGCATGAGCATTTTCTGCAGCAAGAATACTAAAATGCACATCTTTTTCTCTGTTGCCTACATAAAGGACAGAAATTGAGAGGGTACCCTAGTTACATAAAATATTAGAGTCATGGGCCAGGGGCGGTGGCTCACACCTATAATCCTAGCACTCTGGGAGGCCGAGACGGGAGGATCGCTCAAGGTCGGGAGTTTGAGACCAGCCTGAGCAACAGTGAGACCCCAGGTCTACTAAAAAGAGAAAGAAATTATCTAGACAACTAAAAATATGTATAGAAAAAATTAGCCGGACATGGTAGCGCATGCCTGTAGTCCCAGCTACTTGGGAGGCTGAGGCACAAGGATTGCTTGAGTCCAGAAGTTTGAGGTTGTTGTGAACTAGGCTTGATGCCACGGCACTCTAGCCCGGGGAACAGAGTAAGAGTCTGTCTCAAAAAGAAAAAAAAAAAAAAATAGAGAGAGAAATGACAGGACAAAGATATTTACTTTATGAAATTAGCAATCTCAAAAGATGATTATACTATTAAACACATAAATAAAAATAGAAAAATGTGGACAGTTCTATACCTTATATGTATGTATATTTAAAAACAAAAATACCTGGTAAAATCTACAACAGCAAAGACATCACACATTATTTTTCTAAGATGGTGTCCAAAATTCCTGGATGCATAAGGCCAGAAACCTACACATTAGGGTCCTGTGGTTCACTATTAAGTGGCATTATTGCTTTAAGTGGTACCTGAATTTGCCGCTGAGTGTTGGCTGGGGTAGGGGAGGTCAAAGGCAGCAGGCACACCCAGTTCCGTGCTCTTCTGACCTGGTGGGCCTCATCCTTTTGGGGTGTCCATCACCTTGACAGTACCTGTGTGAGAAAACCAGGCATGCAAATGGGAGCCCCATTCACCCATGTGTCCCTTGCCTGTGTACTGGCTGTATCAGGATGAAACAAAAGCAGTGGTTACCCCTGATGCAGCCACAGTGTCATCCTCCCCAGTCTCCCCAATTTCCCCAGGTGGACACAAGGGCTTGGCCAAGCACAGTGCTGCATGGTACTCAATAGCAGTATTCAAGGGAAAGGCTAGGATATCTCAGTGTTGCTATTCCTCCCTCTGCACTAAGCCGCGTTTTCTCACCACCCATACCAGAGGAAACAAATCTGTATTCCAGCCAAAGTCTGCAGCCACTTTAAGGAAAAACTCACGTGTTGGTTGGTGGCTCACTCTGTAGTGATAATGTCCGAAGACTCTTCTCATCCATTTCTAGCTCCAGATTGGACAGGTACTGCTTCACTGTTCGAGCCATTTGGGCATCTTTATAAAGCTTTTTGGCATTGAGAAAGGAACTACGACGTACCCGCTTTTTATGGCCACCCGTCTGAGCAACATCTAGCACTGTTGCATTAGTACTACCCTGGCTGAGAGATCTGGAAGATGAAACGGTAGATACGCAGCTTACTGTGGCATGGGGTTATTTTATCTATCCAAAATGGGCCAAGACTTATATGAATATACATATTCCCTGTTTAGAAGGTCACATGCCCCATTCTAACAAGCATACTGTTATAAAGGAATAATACCGGAAAATTGTTTTAGTTAAAAAGTTATACATAGTGTACATAAAAATATGTATGTTTGGCCCCTGTTCTGTTCCAAGTAGGAAATTGTACTTTTCACCTCCATAGAGCATTCAAGGTGGTTCTATCATAGAAGCCAGTAAATAATAATTATATATACAGAAGTTCATGCAAGAATATACAGCTACAATCATTAAGGTTTGCAATATTAAATGTACTTTTCCTAAAGAACATGTTTTACCTAGATTTAAATCAAACTGACTGCGATCTCACAACTGTTTTCCTATCCTATGGGGTGAATGTGCTGAGTTGTTACAGTAGTATTGTGAATCTGTTAATAACACAGTCATGCAAATGTAAACACATATGTATGGAAACTATTAATATTTAACACATGAATTGTGAAGGATTATTGTTAAAAAAGATTGGTTTACAGAGAATGAAAATAGTAGTTAGTCGAGCTGTAAAAAATTTGGTTTTAACACCTGGGGCACCTTTTATATTATACATATTTACTTCTGACATACCTGTGCAATACTATTTTAATTGCATGATTTTTCCTTCTACTATCCTTGCTCCCCTCCTCCTACTTGGGGTATTGTTGTTTCAAGACATACAAATTACATTAAAATAAAATCTTTCTGAGAGCTCAGAAATATGCCTGGCCTACAGTTCCCCAGAACAATCATCAATCCTTTCACAGCTCTTACGGATCATGACTTCAAAAGCAAAAGCCCCAACAGAGTAAATTGGAAGTCAGTTTGCCATGTGAAATTCTGCTACAGCAAGAGGGTTAAGGCAAAAATGTAAAAATGCATCAGAAAATATAACAGGGAAGAAAACAATGCAGTGAGCAGAATAAGAACCACGTGTGGCTATGCAAGGTCTCCACCACTTACCCCAAACTCCGCCAGTTCTTCTTCCTGCAAGTGAGAGCCATGGAGATTGAAGCACGGGTGCAGAAGGAGAGACAGAGAGATAACAAGCTCAGAAAGAAAAGACTAGACTTCTGGATAAGCAGTTCTAGAAGCACACAAACATTAAACTACATAATTACCTCACACATACAACTTCTCCAGAATTATTTTTCTGGCTCAATAGACAAATATATTTAAATACTTTTTTCTAGAAGAAGACTGACTTCTTTCTCTCCCTCACTGAAGTCATCATTTTTGACCACACTGACAGCTGAATCCCATTGCGTGGATATTGAGACACTACTGTTTGGGTTATTTACATATTTTAGTTCATACTGCTAGGTATGAGTTTTAGCTCTGTATAAGTCATTGTTCTGAAAAATAAACATATCATTGTGACTAATGTTAAATCAAAAATGTCTGAAGGACAGGTTACTTTTACTGACAGTCAAAAGTGCCCTTGGTGCAGAATAAGACATTTACTCCAAAGAGTAAATGGTGGTGATTCTCAGCCTGTCCTAATATAATTTCTGACATACTACAAATATAAATATTCAACTTTTTTTCTCATTTGTTGGGAAGCTCTCAACTTAACCTTCTCTCATCCCACATGTGCCACACTGAAGAGGACACACTCACCGAGTCCTGAACAGGAGGGCCGGGTCCACGTTAACTGAAGCCATTTGGCCCACATGACGAATTTCTTTTGCAATCATCCTTAGCTTCTCAAAGTTAACGAGCCCGTCTACTTTTGAGTCATTTCCTGTAATTGACAGAGAAGGAAAAGGAAATCATATGGCATTTATTCTGTGCTGGTCCAAGTGATGAAAGAAATCCTCTACCTTATATTTACCTTCATGAAGGAATGTGAGATCTTTCTTGATAAGTGGGAAGAGAGGGATTATGGGGGGTTGTAGGTTTTGACTATTGAGGACATTGCGATACTTTGCCATGTTTCTGGAGGGATCAAATAGGTCTTGGAGATCTTGAAATAGCTTTTCGTATTTATTGGGAAGTTTTTCCCAGGTCGCTCGCAGTCTTGCCACTGGTGCCAGGTTGAGACCACTGAGAGGAGGAAGAAAAAGTGGTCTACAATTGAATGATCTCTTCCGAAATGAAGGGAGTAAACTAGCGTGCAGATTAAGTACTGACATATGACACCTCTGCAAGTGTGCTTTATATACATAACAATTTACAGAAGGAGGCATAAGAAACTCGCAAGGAGAATTCTGGGTAACAAGAATGGCTGATGGAAGTAGAGCCAGGGTGAAGCCAAGGGGTTTTATTCTTCTCTTCCCTTTGTTCCCTCCCCATCTCCCTCAGAACCACTAGAATATAAGTACTGATGCTTTGTCTGCGTACACACAGCAGTACGTGGCCGACAGCAGCCATTTGATAAAACAAACTGGGCAGATATCCTATAGTAACAAAATAAAACAAAAGCTCTAATAGCAATGAGAGCATAGCCAAACTCCCACAGAGAAAATGATTAATTTAGTAATCGTGCTTAACATCAATATAGCTAATTGCTTCCATTCGTACTTTCTTCCAAGCTCACTCTAAGGACTTAAAAGAGAAAAAAAATTAACATTTATTGGGCATCTGCTTTGTGCTGTCTGATGGAACTCCACATACATCATATCATTTAATCTTCTTGACAATTCTTTGGGGTATTGATATTTTACAGAGAAATAAAGCGGTATTCAGAGAAGTTCAAGTAATGTGCCCAAGGTCACAGAGCTAAAAAAAAAAAAAAAAGTGGGGGATATAGATTTTCAGGGCTCCAAATCAGCATATGACAGATTTTAAATTAAGGATTATATTAGGATTCAGAGAAAAGTAATTGTTCATTAGGAGTCCATTAAAACCTACTGCATTTATAGTAATTATGTGGTGTTACTGGATTGATACTAATTTTAAATCTGTAAACTGAATTCAGTCTTAAGAAAAGTATGCTCTCCTACCTGATGATTGCAAACATTGAGTTAAAATTCTTGCACTCCCTACAGTGCTGTGCTATCTTGATGAAATGCTTAATGAGCTTCATTCTCTTCAGCTGGTTTGTCTCTCTCAGAATTTCAGATGCTACCCAGAATGTTTCCTGGTTAATGACTTCTTCAAATTTCTTCAGGTTGGCACAGCCGGTCTTTGATTGGAGTTTAAATAAATCATCTATGTATTCAGTAGGTTCAATGTTGCGGAACAGTTCGAAATTGCGCAGAGAGAGCTGCGTGGCCACTTCAACCGTGCTGAGCTGAAGTAGGGAAATCTGGCTCTCTCTCAATAGCTCCTGAGCATTTTCGTCTGAACAAAGTATTTCTGTTTCCATGTTGTTTTTCAGATAATACCTATGCAAACCAGAAACAAACCAGATTTAAAGCCTGAGCAGCAGTCTCATGATATGCCTGGAAAGAAGAATGCTACTTTTTGCGGAAAGTTTGAGAGAACACTGCATTGAATGATGTAAGGGCTCTGTTCAACCAAGGCAGAGAGTGCAGGTGCTGTCTGAGTGGCCACGTCATAGAACCACCTATCCCGAAGTCGGTGATGGAAACAAACAGATCACATGGAATTTCATTTGTACCAGGTTTAATTCCTTTTCTTCTTTCCCGTTCGATTCTTGCTTTCTAAATTATTTTATCTTTTTGGCTAAAAATGACAGAAAATAGCTACAGCTTGTATTTTCAACTTAAATGAGGGAATAGGACCGATAGCAGGACGCAGGAAAGTTCAGGCACAGGTCATCACTCTATTTTCCCATGGTGAAGAGAGAATCTGTGATTCCTGATGGGTCCAAATTGGATGAATCCAACTTTACTTAATCTAGATTTTCACGAAAACCCTATGTGTAAGTGGAGCAGGTATAATCCCTATTTTTCAGAATAGGAAACGGAGGCTCCTAAAGATTAATGGCTAGTTATTGCCAGTGCCGGAACAAGAACTCAGGGCTGGTGCTCCTATCTTTTTCTAAACAATTGATTGAAAATAACATTCAGATATTTGCCTTGTGATTTTTTTTTGTCGGGGGGAGGGTTGGTAGATGTTTTTTCTAAGCCAAATTCCATAAATGAAGAAACACAGAAACAGAATGAGCACAGTGGGGGTCTAGTTAAAGGTTTTTGTTTTTTTTTTTTTGCATAATTCACCAAGGCAAATATTTATGACAGAAAACATACACCTTTCATAAATCCACAGATTTAACGTTCTCCATTTTGGTTACTCATGAGGCCAATGACATGGACCCATTAAAGATTTTCTTGAGAAATGAATATGAATCATGAATCTGAAGCTCAATGCAGATGTAGAATTCTATCACAGTTACAGATTTATCAATGTATATTCAAATGATAATTGAGAAAAGCTATCTGCTTATGTTTGGAAATAAGAATGAAGAAGAATAAGGAAGTAATAGTTGATAGCAAGAAAACAAGTTTTGAATGAATGAAGTAAAAATCTGTAATATGAAAAAGTACAATGAAACAATACATAAGAAAAATAGAAAAAATATGATTTACAGAACTACATAATATTTGTCAGTGTAGAACCTAGTCACTCACTATATGAGAGCCAAAACTTAACTATTTCATTTTTCAACGTTCATTCATTGTGATTTAAGGATGAAATTACACACTCCTAACAATGGAAATAACATTAAAGAGAATGACAAAATCAGGTACAATGCTTTCTGGCAAGTAACATGTATGATACGAGCACTTATGCAGCAAAGGACCCAGCTGTGTAGCAACCAAAGTTTGGTTTCAGAGTTAAGATGCGTATTTCATAGTATGGTATATAATAATAGGCAGTCTTACCCAACCACCTTGTCATAGATGTCTCTGACTAAACCAGTGAAGCTCCTAGAAAAGTTAGGTATGCACGAGCAAATGGTACTAGAATGTTATTAGAAAATGTGTCTGTGAACGTACATATTTCCAAGGAGAAGGCAGCATCAGGGTTTACCTGTGCCTTTACATTAAGCTTACTCGACCATGCTACTAGGTCAGTATCCTAAAGCGCAACCTCGAGAAGCTACTGCTATCACTTTGGGAGTCAGTAACAACTTTCAGGTCACAGTGTCCTTGAACAAGTTCTTAGAGGATCTTTGTCAGGGTCAGTAGTGGACCGTGTGCACTTACTTTGATACAGCAATTCTTGCTGAAAAGGAAAAAAACTGTTTAATCTGCAGGGGCACTTATTCATTATTTGATCCAGCAATCCCATTATTGGGCATCTACCCAAAAGAACAAATATCATTCTATAAAAAAGACACCAGCACCCGAATGTTTATAGCAGCACAATTCACAATTGCAAAGATGTGGAAACAACTCAATTGCCCATCAATACATGAGTGGATGAGTAAAATGTGATATACGTATACCATGGAGTATTACTCAGCTATAAGAAATAACAGTGACATAGAATCTCTTTTGTTCTCCTGGAGACAGTTGGAACCCATTCTACTAAGTGAAGTATCCCAAGAATGGAAAAATAAGCACCACATGTACTCATCAGCAAATTGGTTTCCCTCATCATCACCTAAGTGCACACTTGGGAATAACACCAATTGGGTGTCGGACAGATGTGGGGGGTGGGGGGAAGGGATGGGTGTATACCTACGTAATGAGTGCGATGTGCACTGTCTGGGGAAGGGACACGCTTGAAGCTCTGACTCGGGGGGATCGGGGAGCATGGGCAATACACATAACCTGAACTTTTGTACCCCCATAATAAGCTGAAATAAAAAGAAGATACACTTTAAAAGTGTTTATCTCTTAGACTTTGATGTGAGTTTGAAGGTGAAGAAATCCAGTAACATAGATAATGTATACCTTCCACTCAGTTGTATTCTATCAGCAAGTTTGGAAAGCTGATCTGGAAGCCTTCTCTGTTTGATTACTCCCTCAGGTGTGACAGAGACCTCACATAGCGAATATTGGTCCGGGGTAGCAGTAACGGCAAACTCCCTGATAGCCTGCATGACCACCTCCTTCGCTGTAGTGTCCTTACTGATCATGATGTATCGGCTCTGCTGGTCAGCCTTAAAAACCCTTAGTACTTGATCTGGCAAGTCTGGGTGGAAGAAAAGTCACACGTAAGTAGAAAGGAGTTTAATAATAGATTATAATGTAATTAAACAGAGTAATCTGGGGGGAAACTAAAAAAGGTAATGCTGACATTTCACCTCTCCCTTACTATAGCTCTCTTAATAAATTAAATCAAGAACACGTCTTCCATCTTCCCCTATAAATAACTGAATGATCTACAGACAATTGCAAACACATCAGTATATAGCAGCAGCACACAAGACTGTCATGTTTGTATCAAAACAAAGAAATTTAAATCTAGAGTAAATCTTTATTATATTGAAAAAACCGTTAAGTTGACCTAAAATATACCTTTTACTTTATTTACTGGATAAGACTTAGTAATAACTTCATGGTATGTACTGTCTTCATGTTATGAAAGAGGAAACAAGTTCGGAGAAATTAATTTGCCCACGGCCATATCAAAATAGTCTGCAGAATATAAAAAGAACTGGTTCCAGCTGCTTGAAACTTAAGGTTCATCTTGACTCTGGGCATCTGATATAATCCATGCCAAACCAAGAGAGATACGTCTAGCATTACCATTATGTTAGAAGGGGAAACAAAAGAAGTATTGGTGATGCTTACCTGGAGTAGCACTAAAATCTAAAATGCGATGATGTGACTGCAATACATCATCAGGATTACTGGATGATAAGGTCCCACTGACAGGCAATGCAGTTGGGATGTGCTTTGTCTGCCTTAATCCTACTATGTTGTCATCTTGAGACTGACCAATCTCAATATCACTGAACAAAGAGGAAAATTAGAAAATAAATTATCAGTAACTTAAAGTGTTGTAAGTTATCGCCATATAAAGAAACAGACCGTAAACAAACCCTATTCTATAAAACTTGCAATTAATGTAATATGTCATTAATAAATTTGGTTGAAGACTGTAAAAGCACGTACTTTTTAAATGTATCCAATTTGTTTTGCTGTTTCTTAAGTATATAGTATGTTTCTGTAGAACCTATTTTTTTAACTAGATGAGCTATAATAAATATTAGTAGCTTGTTAGAGAAATGTATTCAACAAAATATAAGTTCTCGCTTCTCATGAAAATGGATTTAAGAAAAGGTACGTTACAGAGAATGCATTTAGCGGCACTCAACTGATAGTTCTGCATGAGAATGATAAATTGTTTTATAATTTGATCTTCAAGACCTGAAGAAATTGAGTAAAATGAAAAGAGGGAAAAACCCAAACTGTCCTAATTGTATTCTCCATTGTTTTAGAGGAGAAAAATGAGATCACTATGGAGTCAAATGTAAGGATACCCAGACACAGACATTATTTCTTAATTATACACAGCATAAAAAAACAGTCTTGCATGATGACATTTCCTAGTATCAAATAAAAAGCAATGGAAATCCAATGACTCACTTTTAATTCCCTCCTCAAAATTTCTAGTTACACATTTAAATTCCCAGAGAAATACTGGTTGATAGATAAAAATTCATTTCCATTTATAAAACACCTGTTACTGTGAACAACTCTTGAAACATGATTTAATAATACATAAAAATGATTTCTAGTTTGAGGCGTCAACTGTTTCTAAAACAAAAGACCAAGCAAAATAATAAGCATACACACACAAAAACAACTAGATCACAAGCTAATGGTTATAGTTCTAACTAGTTTCTATAAAGACCTTGAAATGAGAAACAAGAAAATTATACTGAGGTTGGGATTTAAACTAAGGCATCATAGGCCGGGCGCGGTGGCTCATGCCTGTAATCCTAGCTCTGGGAGGCCGAGGCGGGTGGATCGCTCGAGGTCAGGAGTTCGAGACCAGCCTGAGCAAGAGTGAGACCCCGTCTCTACTAAAAATAGAAAGAAATTATCTGGCCAACTAAAAAATATATATACAAAAAAATTAGCCGGGCATGGTGGCTCATGCCTGTAGTCCCAGCTACTAGGGAGGCTGAGGCAGTAGGATCGCTTAAGCCCAGGAGTCTGAGGTTGCTGTGAGCTAGGCTGATGCCACGGCACTCACTCTAGCCCGGGCAACAAAGTGACACTCTGTCTCAAAAAAAAAAAAATAAACTAAGGCATCATAAATAAAATGAAGACATTTAATATGAATTATGTTTTCATACATTAGGGCTTGATCATAATACCTACTGTTTTGAGTGGTTGCGGTAAAAAAAAAAAAAAAATCTAGCCACATTCCTTGTCTTTACTTCTTTGGAAAATGGAAGTTATAGAGGCAAATAAGCAAGGACAAGAACTTTCTATTAAAGTCAAGACATAAATTAAAATCAAATCTATTGACTTATTCCTTCTTTCCTCTGGGTTCAACAGTCTTTCTCTCCAGCATCTTAACTTCTGTAATACTGATGAGGTTTGACAGAAAAAAACAAACCCAACAGTATATTACATCTAGGTTTCTTTGACTTACTAGTTTAGCAGATTTGTAAAAAAAAAAAACTTTTTTCATAAACACGCTGATTTCTAGAAAAGCTTAAATAGTAGCTACTATTAAACCAAGTCTATTACCAGTATCATGGATCAGACCGTTTACTGAGCCTTCCTGTAAATATCTTAGTTTTTTCAGTGTCAATATAACTAATTGTCTTTTCTTTCCCTTGTCTAGCTTTTGAGTATCTCTTCAGAGAGTTGTATTTAGTATGACTCTGAGATCTTTTTTTGTTATTGTGCTGCTAATAATTCTGCATTTTGGTAAGTTTTTTTTTGATCCATTTAAAAATAAATTTTTCTTCAAGAAGGGTCATTTTAAAAATCAAATCCTAGTTTCTGTAAATGCCAGCTGCCCTAATCCCTTGTCTCTTAGAAACTTACTCAATAGAAACATACCCTTGAGGTTATAAATAAAACCATCATAGTCTTTCCTTATCCTTAGGACTCTGCAACAGAAGTCTTCCTTAGCCGATACAAAACTACCAATCATTACTCTGTAGTTCAATGGAGACAACACAAGTTTGACACTTAGCCCATCAGTAGTATATTTTAAATCATATCTCTAATCTGTGGATTAAAATTTTATTTCACATGGAATTTTTTCTTTTTCTTTTTCGAGACAGGCTCTCAACTCTGTTGCCTGGGCTAGAGTGAAAGGTACAACCTCAAATTCCTGGGCTGAGGTGATCCTCCTGCCTCAGCCTCCCGAGGAGCTGAGACTATATAGGTGCACACCACCTCGCTTGGCTAACTGTTTAAAATATATTTTGCAGAGATGGGGTCTTGCTATGTTGCCCATGCTGGTCTCAAACTCCTGGCCTCAAGCAATATTCCTGCCTTAGCCTCCCAAAGTGCTAGGATCAGAGGTGTGAGCCACCGTGCCCAGCCTGAAATGGAAGTTTTTTAAAAAGTAAAAGAAATGCTTGATGTAGTCCTGAATGTCTGTGTCTACTACTTCTCTTTAGACTTATTAAATTATCAAGGAAAGAAATTAACCTATATGTTTTCAAGTTATCTCGTGTGTGTGTGTTTGTGTGTGTGCATTTTGTTTTATTTTTTTTAGAAACAGGGTATTGCTCTGCCGCCCAGACTAGAGTGCAGTGGCTTGATCATAGCTCACTGTAACCTGAAACTTTGGGTTTTCAAGCGATCCTCCCACCTTGACTACAGTTGTGCTCCATAAGGTCTCCCTATGTTGCCCGGGCTGGTCTTGAACTCCTGACCTCAAAGGATCCTCCTGCCTCAGCATCCCAAAGTGCTGGGCATGAGCCACCATGCCCATCCTCTTTTATATCATTGTAGTTTGAGGAATATATCCTTAAATGTGGCATATTGAGTTCCTTCACATGAAAAAAAAAATTGACAGGCTGGATGTGGAGAGTCATGCCTGTAATCCCAGCTCTTTGGGAGGCCAAGGCTGCAGGCTCACTTGAGGCTATGAGTTCAAGACCAGCCTGGGTTACAGAGTGTGACCAGGTCTCAAAAAAACAATGAAAGAAAACAAAACAAAACAAAACAAAACACGGGCTGATGGTAACTGCGTTTTTAATAAAATATCCCTAGACTCAAGAAGGAGCTAAAACGAAGAAGTAAACAAACAAGCAAAGCTAAAAAAGTATCAAGAGACACCTGCAACTTTGTCTGGCCTGAGCTTCTGGCACAAATAGCCAAGAAGAAACTCAAGAATACACCTAACATTCTGACTACAGAGTTGATCAGAAAGAATCAAAGTAGTTGTGTGCTTGGTTGCTGATGTCTCCACAACACTTAAATAACTGAAAATAGAAGAGTGAGGGGCAAAAGAGAGTGGCAGGGATGAACAGTGACAACTGGATGAAGCAATGATTTGAATGGTAAAGAGCAGATGCTGATGGTAGAGAAGATACCAGGAAACAACAATACAGTAGCAAAAACAATTCTAAATCTTCCTGGGGGACACAGGAGTCAAACACAAACACACACACACACACACACACACACTTTTTAAAAAGTCCAGACGAAAAAAATTCAAATGGGGAAGTGCTAGACTATCCTCTAATGAAGATTGGGAGTGGGCAATTAAGTAGCAAAAATGGGATTAAAACTAACTTGATTGTTTAATATTACTTCTCTAAAATAGCTCAGCCATAAAAGCTTAAAACAGTAGACTCATGCAAAACATTAATTACATCACTACCTTTGTGTATCATTTTAACACAATAAAATAACGTACAGAAAATTTACACAGACACTCACTTATATGGTTTCTGTGGTAAGATACTGATCTGAGTCATGTTGAGTATCTTCTTTTTTAGCTTCTTCCTTCCTCCAACAGTCTTGGCTTTGCTTTTCTTACTCACTTTTTCAAGTCCTGTCACCTGTTCCACATCTACAGCAAGATCTGAAATGGAGTAGCGGCTGGCCTTTTTGATGTCACCAGTTTTAGGAAGGTGAGGGGCACCATCTCCTTTCCATTCTGACAATCTTGTTAAAAGTTCCTTAAATACTAAAATAAATAGAAACACCACAAAGTGCTAATTATAGGAAATCTAAAGAACTCCAAAGCAATGGTGGACTTAGAAATGTATGAGAAGCACAGACTTCGGCTATCAAAATTGCAATCCTGTAGACAAACACGACTGCTGTAAATGAATGACACCAAGAATCTGCTTTGCACATTGCTCTATCGGAATAAGTTTAAAAAACAGTATATGCTTTAATCTATAGGTACTTTAGTATTTATCTGTAAAATATTTCATTTATCAATAAAAAGATATTAAACATAACTTTTATGGTCTTCAAGTCAGATTTGGACTTAGACCTCATCTATGCATTTTACTATAGTTCTTATGTTTGAAATATTACTTTTAAAAATGTCTTTTATTCATTCAATAACTAAATGTAAAAAAAGACCAAGAAAAAAATGAAAGTAGGTAATAATACTTACCAAAGAAATTGGTTTTCACAGTGATAGATAAATATGTGTTATTGCTAAGAATCTCCATGGCTTCTGACAGCTGAATCTGTTCAAAGTTTTGACCATTTACTTCTAGTATCTAAAAATGAAATTATAAAATTAATGTCAGTATCACAACGCACTAAAGGAAAACAAAGACCCCAAAATTCACCCTTAAATCTGGATTTAGAAATAGCGTACCTGATCTCCACGTTTCAAGCCTGCTTCACTTGCTTTGCTACCTGAATCTACACTGTCAACAAAGATTCCAAATCCCGTCTCAGAGCCTCCTAGTAAAATAAAAGGCAAAGGAGATTCTCGGGATGGTTTTGTTAATGTCATCAATCTTCTTTTTGCTTTAGCTGCGCATGCAATATTTAACAGCCTTAGATGTCCACCCATTTTCTGTTAAGAGTTCAGAAAGAGTGGTGTCAATTCAGACAGGATGAATGAATGAAATTAAAGCTGATTTTTTGTTAAAAGAAAAAACACAAAGAGTACCTCTCTTTCCAGATTATTTTCAAATTCTTCTAAAAATCGAGTCATCGCAGGATCTCCTTCAAAGTCATTGAAGTGATTATTCACCCACAATAATACTACCCGTGTAACCTGAAAATTTAATAATTTTCAATAAGTGTTCTTCTTCATGGTGAAAATGTGACTAAAGTCATTTCAAAAAAGAGATCTAATTTTCAATTGACCTAATAGTACTGAAAAATAACAATCAAACCTTCAACAAGCATTTTATTTATGTCAAAAGATGACCTTCTGAAAATATATATTTATACTTTGGATGTAGACTATGTTGCTTTGCCAGGAAGGGTTTTGAATCTGTGAAAGTATTTAACTTGCATCTTGATTCACTATTAAAACACATTTGAAACAGATCAAAAGAAAAGCAAAGGTATAATCAAACCAAGCTAGGTTAATAGAAAAAAAGACAGAAACTAAAAAATACAGGTAGAAGAACAAACGAGACCAAGAGAATGAATAGTATTAAAAAGCCTAGAAAGATCTCTAAGGGAATAGGTTGTAAAAGGAAGGAGATAAGACTATGTAATTTATCATCCAATCTGACCTTGACAGAGCTCTCCAGAGCTGCTAAAGATGGTCTCTAGTCTCCTTAAAATTATATTGCTAGAGCCTACAGGCAGCATTGGCTGTCATGAAATGCTGCTTTGGTGCCAATTTAGAAATTGTAACTTATATCTGAGGTACACTGTCTACCAAACTAGAGAATGCAGATTCCCATGGAATCCGGATGTTTGGTTATCTTTTAACATACTCCCAGTACAATTAAAGTTTAGGCATTTGGTGGCCCATCTATTGGCCTTGGCATTTAAAGAAAAAAAGACATTTCTAGGGCTGAACTTAGAAATGTATAATAAAAACTAATATTTGTATCACCTTTTTTTTGCTTAAGAAGTAAATTCTTGTATTAAATGAATCTGAATATAACTCATGGAACAAAAATATGCATTAAAAGTATCTTCAGGTTTACATTTGAACATTTCATATTTAAGAGCCAAAACAGTATAGTTCCAACCTTATCCCTGAGGCTCGGGTCATTAAACCACTCCATCAACTTTTTGCCCACTTCCATTGGGCTAGAAAGAAAAGTCCTGTAGGTCAGCAGAAAGTCTTCTATGAATGTTGGATCTACTACTGAATGCTCTTCCACCAAATGCATCGTTAAGCTTTCTGAGGTGTCCTGTAGCAAATCAAAGGTTTAATCACTACCCCGAATATTTAACATTTATATGGTATCTTGATTTCAACCCTTCAACATAAAATGAACTAGGTAGCAACACAGACAATAATTAATAAAACTACTCATCAGTAAATACGAAGTTTTTTTATAACTGATAACCGTTAACAGATACTAGGATTAAAAATGAAAAAAAAAATCAGGAGGTCAGGAGTTTGAGACCAGCCTGAGTGACACAGCGAGACCTTGTCTCTACCAAAAGAAGAAATTTAAAAATTAGCTGGGCATGGTCGTGCATGCCTATAGTCATAGCTATTCAGGAGGCCGAGGCAGGAGATTGCTTAGAGCCAGGAGTTTGAGTTTGCAGTGAGCTATGATCCTGCCACTGCCCTCTAGCCCAGGCAACAGAGAAGACCCTGTCTCAAAATAGAAATAGATAAATTCATTAAATAAAATAAAACAAAAACTGATAAAAACCTAAATTGCCACAAGTGATACTACCAAAAAAAATCCATTCTATGGGACGCAGGGGTGGTTCTTTGTCTTACCTTGATGACAATGTGTCCCTTTCTTGTTCCAGTTTGATCACGTTCTGGGTTTTCTTTCACCATAACAATCTCTCCTTCCTCTTCAACTTTTTGCATGTTCTTTTCCACTTGGTTGAGAATACGGCAATAATCTTGCTGGGCTATGCAGACGAACTGGAATAACACATAAGTCACATGTGATAAAGTGCTTGCAAAAGACCTAGCAGTACTAATAATTCAGTGTTTTAATTATTTAAAACTGACATTTTCCCCTGTTTTGAGAATTACTTTCTAAATTAATGCAGTAATGCACACTAATCAGACTTCTCGACTTTTAATGCATTTCTTCCTTGGTCACGAAAAGTTTCTCTTTTAGAATATTTATATGTATTTTACATTCAAAATCATAACAATTGTAAAACTCAGCAGACAAAATTAGAAGAGTCCTTTTTCATGCTCCTTTCAGTTAAAAACACTGACGGGGGAATGGGGGGAGAGGAACCCTAGGAGGACACATACAAAAATTTAATTATCATTTAGTGACTTTTAAAAAGTTTAAAGATTTAAACAGCAACAGCTTTAAATAAGAATGGTTTTAAATAAAAACTACATTCAAAGATACCTAATGGAGTGGATACATAAATTTGCTAGCTATATTGATGAGACACCATTTTTAGAAAGCATGTTCAAGGAAGGTTACAAAATAAGCCACACATTTGTCATAGCTTCACATCATTAACGGTAATCGTTGCTCTTAAAGTTAACAATATGCATATCAATTAATCACTCCTTCACGACCCCAAATATTAAAAAATTCAGAGCTTAGGACAAACCATTCAAATAATTACATGTCTTAGTAGTTTTAAAGAAAGTTAAGAATGAATTATAGAAACCACTTACTACTCAAATTAACCAGAGGCCAGTGAGGAGAGAAGAACAGACAGTTGAACAAATAAAAATTACTTTCCTTAAATTTTGAACAATTTATTCTGATTTAAGAAATCATTTGGGAACGGAAATAATTATGACATTTCTTTTTCTCTTTTAATATGAAGAAGATGAAACATAAGAAGGTAGTTAAATTAGATTGTACATAAGATAAAATATGATGCAACCACCCCAAATCATGTAGAACTCTGGCTTTAATGATCCTATTAAATGTTTTTAAAAGATACAGTACTAAATGTTGTAATAATAGTCATAATGACAAGAACATCATCATCATAATCACATCATATTATGGTAGCCATGCAGGAACTTTCTTAATTTGTTCTCCTAGTCATCCCATGAGGAAGGTACTCTTATCCCTGCCGAACAGATGAAGAAACAGCCTCCTAATTACATGCTGGCTAAGTTTTTAAAAACTTATACCTGCACACACAAAATTTTGGAGGGAAACATAATAAAATGTTAATATTATTTCTGAGCAATGCAAATTATGAGCAACTTTCCTTTTATTTAATGTCCTTTTCTATATTTTCCATACTTTCTGCATAATCAATAGTTTTTTTAAGAAGTAGAACAGCAAGTCATAAGAGAAACAACATATTGCAATATCAGGTTTCTCCCACTGAGTTGGCTGACATAATCTCACTAATTTTTCTATTAAGCATTTAGAATCAAAAAGTTTAAAATTCAAAAAGGTGTTTTTGTACATTATTATGCATAGTTTCATTCAATTTTTAAAAATACCTTTTTAAAAAACCCATTTCCATAACCCTGACCACAGGCATGTATGTTTTCAAAAATATGATCTTTAGTCTCTTAACTTAAAATTATCTTTATTTCTATTTATAGAGCAGCAAAATTGTTCCCCAAATCTGTAGAGGAGATTTAAAAAGGTTTTATCGCCAAATAATTTTAGGTGTTCTTTCTTACCGTCAGTTTTAGCAAACATGGTTAAAGCATCATTTCTCATTTGTCCTCTAAAAAAGAAATATATCCCAGAGTGAATAAGTAGATAAATAGATGGAAAAATGCTTTTTAAAGAGAAATATGCTAAAATTAATTTTCTTGACTAAAGACATTAAAGAAATTAGAATAAATTTGATTTGGAATTCCTGGTGTCTAGACGGACATTTTGGCATTTCTTTTGTAAAAACTGAAATATCATCCAAAAAGAAAAAAAGATCCCAACTGAATTTCTAATATGATCATATAGAACTGGTATCTAAAAAGAAATGAATTTTAGTTGAAAATATTTATCTTTTTAAAATAGCAACTTATTTTTTCTTGAAGAAATCTGTAGATCTAAGATGAAATTCACAGGTAAAATCTAATTTTAACTGGTATGGTGAAGTCTGTTGAAAAATCTGTGCATTGTTTTAGTGAGGTCTTAGACTTTCAGACAACTAATAAACACATGAAAGTACTGTGTAATCTTAGTACCCTGAGATGAACTAAAAATTCAAACAGGATTACATTTATAAAAGGTCCATGGCAGTTTATGTCACAGGATTATTTTCTTTTGAGCACATGACATAATAATTTATACTTAGGTAGAAAAATTAAAACAATGAATGAAATAAACTCAAACTTCAATCAACATATAGTATAGTCAACTTTCCATTTATTCATAGCAAGCTGCTTTCTCACCCAACACTACTTTTTATTTTATTTATTTATTTATTTATTTTGAGACAAAGTCTTGCTCTGTTGCCTGGGCTAGAGTGAGTGCCATGGCATTAGCCTAGCTCACAGCAACCTCAAACTCCCGGGCTTAAGCAATCCTTCTGCCTCAGCCTCCCAAGTAGCTGGGACTACAGGCATGTGCCACCATGCCCGGCTAATTTTTTCTATATATATATTTTTGGTTGTCCAGCTAATTTCTTTCTATTTTTTTAGTAGAGACGGGGTCTCGCTCTTGCTCAAGCTGGTCTTGAACTCCTGACCCTCGCGCAATCCACCTGCCTCGGCCTCCCAGAGTGCTAGGATTACAGGTGTGAGCCATCACGCCCGGCCCAGGAATCTATACGTCTTAATCAGAGTTTTTTTTGAATTGAACTCTACCCTTGCTGACCATCTGTGTTTCCTACCAATCCCTCATTCTGTAAACAGGCTAGACCCTCTTCCCTAACATCACCCCTACCTCCCCTTCCTTTCCCAGAGCTCCTACATAGCTAATGTTACCTGCTACATTTGATGTGACGTAAGCACTCCGTAATATTCAGATAACGTTTTTATCAATTATTCTGAAATATTCCTATGCCTCTAACATCATTTCAGCCCCACAATCATAAAATTTCTAACAGAAAGCATTTGACCAACTGTGAATGTAACAGTTGGAATTCTCAAAAACGAAGTAACTTTTACTTGCCCTTTAACAACAGAGATTCTGACTCCAGTCTTATTGTGATCTCAACATCGAAAGGGTTCGGGGGAGAACTGATAAGACAGTAGGATGGAAAAACCGTTACCAATTTTCTAACTTGTTTTGACTCTGCTTTTATTATTTTTTGGAGTACCATTCCAGAGTTAAAATATCACATAACCCCTTTTAATTGCACATTCCCAGGGCAAATAAAGTCTTAAGGATTTAGCTACTGTTTTGTTTTCCTGTATATATCAAATAATTGAGAGTTGACTATATAGAGAATGCTTTTCTGGCATTACACCTTTAAAACACTGAATTCCTAGCTTTTTTTTTTTTGCTTGCTGAAGGAATTATCTGGCAAAATTATTTTGATTCTATAGGTAAGATTATTTTGTGTATAGCAATGGTCATGTTTCTTTTGGTAAGTAAAATGCCAACAATGAATATTTAAATGAGTGACACCATTTTACAGTGATCTGACACTATAAAAATTCAATTATGTTCTTTTAGAATAAACCATATTCAGATGTCTTTCAAACTGCAGACTAATAAATACAATGAGTACTTAACATTAATTACTCTAAGTTAAACTTTTGATTATTTACTTTAAAACATTTTATCTTTCAAAGACAAATGCTTTTAGAAGACATAAATTATAAATTAATAACAAAAGTATCTTAAATTTCTCAGTAATACAGAGGCTACCAGTGAAATCAATCTAATTAAATTTCACATTTGGTCTTAACATTTTCTCTAGTCCATTATTAAATGCTTTTAAATAATGAATATTAATATAATATCATCATTATTTTGTTATCAAATATTTTTTATTAGCATTTATTTGACTAGCAAGTTTTTCTACTGATTCATACTATGATGAATTTCCATGACTCTTCTTCTAAAATCAACTCTATAGGTATTTAAGTAAAAACATTGCATAACTGTACCATATCATCTTTATTAATGTACTTATTTCTTTTCATGATGCGCGTTTATTTCCATATTTTTGATGGATATTATTGATGGCAATTTTTAAATACTGTATTTGTAGAACATTTTTTTAAAAAAACAGAACACATAGCTCTGTGGAGTTCAAATGACTTAAATGGAAATTAATTTTTAATTTCCCCGGGCACAATCAGACTAAAAGTAATAGTTGTACATTAAAATTTTACCTGCATATTTACATAGACATAAGAGTCTTATCACAACTGCATATAAATGTTCTTTTTCAAGAATAAAATATGCATTTTTAATGATATTTTATACCTGGCAGTCATCCACCTTTGTTCTCATTACTCCTTTCATGTATTCTTTGTCCATGGTAGGAGAGACACCAAAACTATTTCCCATACATAATATTTCTGCTTTTCCATCTGGATAAGTCAATTCCACAGAACCGTTGAGAATCACTGACCATGAGTCCAGCTAATCAAAAAAAAAAAAAAAAGAAAGAAAGAAAAAGCATAAAATATAACATCATGCTCATAATCTGTAAGTGCTAGAATGGTCCCCAAAAATGATTTAGCACATCTTCCATTTTTAAGATGGAACAAATAACAAGTGAAATAAACTGCTTAACAAGTTCACAAAACAAAGAATAAAACACAACCACATATCTACATATTTTCATGTGTCTAGCACAGAGTATGTATCATTGTGCCCTTTTAATTTGACTTTGGATTCTTCTTCTCTAAAATGACACAAAACAAAAAATTTCTTCTGTCCCCCAAAGCACATGTAAACAAGATAATATGGTAACTATTGCCTCAATAAGAATATCATTTTGTCTAACAAAATGCATTATATTTATGAACATTTAAGTTGCGAAAACTGAAAAGTTAATATCAAAAAATTTCTATCAGTATTAAATTATAATAAATACTGCAAATAATGAAAAATAAGATTAATGGATTTGGAATTCTGTGACATAAGGGTATCATGGTTCTTGATTTATTCAAACTTGTTGAGTTTTTAAAAGGAAGAGAAAGAAATGGGTTGTTCAACTGCTATATTGAGAGATCCTCAATAAGAAACTTTTTAAGTGGTAGAAGTATTTACTAACCTCTTCACCATCATTCAAAACTATGGTTCCTGCTCTTTCCACCACCGCAAACGCCATGACGGCACAGAGTTCCCGTCTCAACGACATTGTCATTTTGGCAAAAGCAGGCAACTGGTGAATAAATTCCAAGAGCTGCTTTGAAAAGCAAGAGCTAATTCTAGTCAAAACCATGACTTTTATTTAAAAACAAGTATTTAAAAAGAAAATGTTTCTTTTAGCCCAGTATATTGACAAATATACTGAAGTATCGTCAGGACAAGTTGAGTTTCTTACAGGTATATATACAAAGAATTCCGTCACCATGGAGATAGCAGTTGATTCAGAGGCAACTGTCAGTTTACAGCATCATTCAAACTCCAACGGCACTGAAGAAAGTACTAAACCTCAAATGAGAAATTTCAATTGAAAATGAGCTGTGATCTTATTAAGAGCTAAAATGAAATGGAGCTCTGAGAATTTTCCCATAAGTCAGTAGGACCATTCCAGTGCCTCTTGGGCAGGTGAATTTCTAGAACATCAGAAGTAACTACCTTTAATTCAAAAATAGTCTAAGGGATATTTTCTATGGATAAGAAAAATCCACAAAAATTCATTGATTAAAAAAATTCTACTAGCAGCGTAGAATGATTATAGTTAACGATAATATATTACATGGTTTCACTCGGCTCACACCTGTAATCCTAGCACTCTGGGAGGCTGCGGCAGGAGGATCACTTGAGATCAGGAGTTGGAGACCAGCCTGAGCAAGAGTGAGATCTGTTTCCATTAAAAATAGAAAAATTAGCCAGGCGTGGTGGTGCATGCCTGTAGCCCCAGCTACCAGGGAGCCTGAGGCAGGAGGATTGCTTGAGCCCAGGAGTTGGAGGTTGCAGTGAGCTATGATGACACCATTGCATGCCAGCCGGGGTAAAAGAGCAAGACCCTGTCTCAAAAAAAAAGAAAGAAAAAAGTGGTTGCTGTGAGGTAGGCTGACGCCACGGCACTTGAGCCTGGGCGACAAAGCGAGACTCTTATCTCAAAAAAAAAAAGAAAAACATATAAATATATATATGTGTGTGTGTATAAATATATATAATTTATATATGGCTTTAAATAGCTAGGAGGATACTAAATGTTCCCAACACAAAGAAATAATAATATTTGAGGTGATAGATTACCCTGATCTGATGATTTTACATTATATGTATCAAAACATCACTATCTACCCCATAAATAGGTACATTATTTGTCAATTAAAAAATTTAAAATTTATAACATAATATGATAAATGTAAATGAAAACTGATATACTATTTCTTCTCCCACAGTTTGGCAAACAAAAAAAAAGTTTGATCATTTTTCCTATTGGCGATGCTGTGGAGAAACAAACCGCTTACACTTTGGTATGTATGGTTCCAGCTATTGACAAGAGGGAAGACTTCACAGTCTCTTCCAGCCATGTCATCTCCATTACTAATGGTCCTGTGTTTCTCTATTCTTAATCAGTTTTACTAATTGGCTATTAAACTCTTTCCTTACTCCTCACCATGGCTATATGAAGTGCATGTGTTCTTTTTCATTTTGTAGGGAGAAAACTGAGGCTCAGAGTCATATAGTCAAGAGGTGGCAGTGACATGACTCAGGACCCTTTGCCTCCAAAGCTCACACTGGACTTCATGGGTAGCGGTAAAGAGCACAGGGTGTAATGTCAGACATTTGAATGCTTACTAGTTGTACTACTTTGGGCAAGTTGATTAATTGCCTTAAGGCATGGTTTTTGCATTTGCAAAAATATAATATAATATCTACCTTTCTGGATAGCTGTGAGAATCAAATGCAATAAAAATGACGAAGTCCATGGCACAAAGTAAATAATAAATTAGAACTATTGTCATTATTATTATAGTCAGGATATCATTCAACCTGTCAGCTAAATAAAAATTCTACCTACATTTTTCCTGTCTCCACATAATCATACTGTCCCTATGTATCTGTTACAATAGAAGGATATATTGTGAAAACAGTACTATACTAGGACAGACTGAGTGGTTTTCTGTGGTTCAGCTAGGTAACACCATGTTCTGATTAGACTCTGTGTCATCCCTCTTGTATAAGACTTTCCATTACACAGAGTGGCTCTGGTGCTAAGGAGAATAGCAATGATAAGTGGTACCCAAAGAGTCTAACACGACAGTGTTCTTCAATCTGACCCAGATTTATGTGTCAGGAAATCAATTTACTTTTGCAACTAACAGTTTTTAAGAAGAAGATAAAATATCAAGGCCCATCACTTATAGAAACAGTAAGTTCTATTTAGTGAAATTTATTTTTGGAATGAGTAGGCGTGCCTGTGCCATTCCATAAAGTCTATTTATTCCTTGGCAAAGCAGTTGAAGCAATTCTGAATACTACTGCAAGATATGACCCATACCTATCACATAGGTGAGGTAGGAATTATTGTTTTACAAATGTGCTGATTTGAATCATCAAGGCGAATGAAGAAGTCATGGTCCTCTGACTAGTACATCACAGTTCTGCTGTTTCCAGCCTCAGTGTTCTTCAGCCACAATCCCTCATGCCTTACGATAAGGTATTACAGTATTACCACATATGTTACTTTTTCCTCCCCTCGCTGTTGCTGAGTTTCTTGGAAAGGCACAAATTCATGGGTTTAAGAAAAATGCGAGACCAGAAATTATCAGATATTTTAAATTTGAGTGGGCGCCGTGGCTCACATCTGCAAACTTGGTACTTTGGGAGGCTGAGGTGGGAGGATTGCTTGAAGTCAGGAGTTGAAGACCAGCCTGATCAAGAGTGAGGACCTCGTCTCTACAAAAAATAGAAAAACTAGCCAGGCATGGTGGTGTGCGCGCCTGTAGTTCCAGCTACTAGGGAGGCTGAGGCAGGAGGACAGCTTGAGCCCAGGAGTTGGAGGTTATAGTGAGCTATGATGACACCACTGCACTCCAGCCTGAGTAAAAGAGCCAGACCCTGTCTCAAAAAAAAAGAAAGAAAAAAAAAAAGAAGTATTTTGAATTCAATGTGTGTTTAGACAATAACAGAAGTCAAATAGAAGCCAAAAGATTACAAATCTGATTGAAGAAGATGAAGTGGGCAGAAAATATAAAACATCTTGACAAATATTTGCTATGATGATTTTAAAGTGCCTTGGATAGACATGTTTCTTGCTTTTTGGCAGATTCCTATTGTATTAGTGGGTCATGAAATCAATTTGTGATATAGGAGTAGTGACCAGCATTAAAACAATGCAACAGGATAGAAAATATCTGTGTATCACATATTGTAGGAATAAAGGAGACAGAAAAGATCTAATAATAGTCGATGTACATCATTTTCTAGGCTCAGCTGAAAAACCAAAAATATGCAAATGCTTAACCAGATGGCATCTAAGAGTTTTTAAGATTCTTAAGGATTCAATAATGGTCTCATTGGTTTTGTGATAACTTCTACACTATATTACACTAGAAGACTGGAGCAATTTTAAAAAATAAAGACCTTTTCTATCACCAATCTTTCAAAGAAAATGATAAAAAAGAAGCATTTGGGCCAGGAGTGGTGGCTCATGCCTGTAATCCTACCACTCTGGGAGGCCGAGGCGGGAGGATCGCTCCAGGTCAGGAGTTCGAGACCAGCCCGAGCAAGAGCGAGACCCCGTCTCTACTGGAAAATAGAAATTATCTGGACAACTAAAAATATATGTAGAAAAAATTAGCCAGGCATGGTGGCACATGCCTGTAGTCCCAGCTACTCGGGAGGCTGAGGCAGAAGGATTGCTTGAGCCCAGGAGTTTGAGGTTGCTATGATCTAGGCTGAAGCCACGGCACTCTAGCCTGGGCAACAGAGCGAGAGTCTGTCTCCAGATGTCTACAGGAAGCTCAAAACAAACCCTAATAACGCCACAGGTATCATGCAGAGTTAGAGGGATTGCAGTTGCCAAGACTTTAGAGCTTGGGATGGGTATTAGCACAGTTCCTAGGAAATACAGAATGCAGTAGCCGTGGATGGGAGAAGCAAGTCTGCTTTCTTTTATGTTTCTTAGAACAATCCCATTAGAATTATACACTAATCTATTAAAATGATAGACTATTGTGACCTATTTTGTTAGGAAAGGGACATCTGTTTATGAAAAATATTAACCTTTAAAAAAAAAAGTTTTTCTAGTCAATGACCCAAAGAAAACACAAATAATCAACTTGCCAATACTAAAAGCTAAAGCCAATTCAGAACATCAGCGTACCTTGGGTTTGCTTGACTCAATTTTATATAAGAAATGCTTACTATTAAGATTACAAAAAAAATCTCGGGTTGTTTGAAAGAGATCAAAGTAGCTCTCTAATGTGTCAAGTGCTCAAAGGAAAAAATAAAATTCACAGAGTCCACTTGCTCAAGGCTTCTTGGGTGTGGCTCCCGGTACAAAAATAAATAAATAAAATTCACAAACATTCAGTAATCGAGTAACTACAAAGTTATGAGTTCTAGAGCAAAAATGAATATAATGAAGTTCCTCCCTTTAAAGTGTTGAGAAGGTATACCCAAGAATCTATGGGAACCCAAAGGGAAATTTGTTTCTTCCTGTAGCTGGTAAAATATGATAAAATATTAGCAATTGCATTGGATCCAACTTACACACTCCCGCACACGCACCCCATCTCCCCCTTTGTGGTGGGGATAGAGGAAGGTGGGTGGGAAGAGAGGCATCTAGAGAAAACTTTAAACTTACAGATTTTTGTAGTTCATATAAAAGGTGTCTGTTTTAACCAAATGCTGGAAGATGAGTTAGATTTAACAAGAGTAACAGCTAAAGAGTCCTCACACATGGTTTTATTTTGGGGAGATAGAATAAAAGATCTTTCAGGATCTCACATAGACCAAACAACACCCTTTAGGCCTTCTCTTTAATGTTAGTGATTTATTACTTTAAATAAATGTATATTTGATAGCTGCAAGCATCAGAGTAGTCACTGCTTGCAAGTCTATTGGTATTCAAGTAAATGTCATTCACTGTAGAGATTGTATTGATGAGCACATTTTTTAAAAAGACAGCTTTGTACTTATTTGTAGGAATCAGCACAGCTCCTGCTTTCTAGAACTTCTGGGAGAGACGTTCTTCTCAGATATCAACGGAAAGTCTTAAATTTCCAGGAATGACATACGTGCTACACATATTTTAATATAAAATAATCAGGATTTTCTTCTCCAACTACTCTAAAATGAACAGATTCAAAAGCAACATTCTGTGTAATTTTAAAAAAAACCCTATGAGCAAGGATTCTGGGTTGAAATGGTAAACTGAACACACTTACAATTTAATTTTTTCTTTAAAACTGCAATTAAGGGATTTAAAAAAAAAGAAGCTGGTAAGGACATAGAACAAGAGAGTAAGCCGAATTTTGGACAATGAAAATAAGAAGAATATATGTTATCAGATCTAAGAAAGCAAACAAGGAAGGGGAGAGCGAAGCCCAATTTTGGACAATGAAAATCAGAAGAATATATGTTATCACACCCAAGAAAGCAAACAAGGAAGGGGAGAGTGAAGACCAGTTTTGGACACTGTAAGTCAGATGATCATGTGGTATCAGACACAAGGAAGTAAAACCCTAAGTGTGCAGGGGGTAAAACTGAGAACCATTCCACTCAGGCCATGTCCCTGCTTCTATCACCCTGGCCCGCACTTTAATCTTTAATCTTCCTCATTGCACTCACTACCTGCAATGTGTTTTACTTGTTCACTTGCTAATCACGTGTCTCCCAAACAGACTGTTAATAGAGCAAGGACATTGGCTGCCTTCGTCACCACTGAGTTGCCAGGACGTAGAAGAATGCCCAGTACATTGAAGGTGCTCAACCACGTTCACTGAATGAACAGTTACCACCACAGGATACTCATTCATATATATAGTGAGCAATTCTTACAAAGATTAAATTTTAAGTATCTAATCCAATCAAGGTTTTGGTTTTTCATCTTTAATTTCCCAGCATATGTATATAGCCTAAATAAAGTTTTTCCTCATACATGGTTGTCTCACTCAAACACATACTACAAGCCACTCACACACTCATACCATCCTATACCTAATCCCAACACACTCAATTCACTGAATTTCTCTCCTAATTCATATTGGCCCAAAGAATTGGGGGAGTGGTAGAATAGATAACTGGGCTCAGGCATGGTGGGGAAATGACTCTCAACAGAAGTAGTCCTCACTCCAAGGATACAAAGGAAGAAGGCTGAGTCTGGGAGGGGGACTCAAACACAAAACCATTATCATGAAATCAACTCCTGCTGTGATGGAAAGGTGGCTATAAAGCCACTTCAATTTTTAATCTCAGGGTGCCCACCCCCCACAGCTAACCTGACATTGTGCTGCCTTCTTCCACCCAGTCTCAGCTTTATATGGAACCAGAGTAGAAGCAAATTCATCTGCATGACAGTTTTACCCACCACTTGACTAATGTTGACATACAGAAAACGAGCTTGATAGGAATTGTGCTCAAAAGAAAATTAACAGAGGTAATATTGCTTGGAAGACTGCTTTTAACATTTTATTTTTGGTCATAAACTAAGCTAAGACAGAGGGTATGTGGAAAGGTTTTACTAGGAAGTTTCATTCACAATATTATTTGTAGACTCTTGAAGGTATTGACTGAGGAAAATCGACTTTTTCGATCTTTTCCTCAATAAACAGTACTGTTTATACTAAGGAATTTAATAATGACTTTTTAAAGCCTACTAGTCTTGGGCTCTACTGTAACAGATAATTTTACCTCTAAATGTTTTTAATTATTCTTAGATTCATTTTCTCATTCAAACTTACCAATATCATCATCTGTCCGGTCAACTGGGTCCTTCTCCAGGCAGTCTCTCACAACGTCCCTACTCATCGGAGGATCTGACGCCCTCTCAATATCTTCTTCGTCGTCATCGTCCTCGGAATCCACTGCCATTTCTGGCAACCCACTCAGGTCCATATCACCACCTCACTTTCTGTGGCCTTACAACAGACAAGAAAAATTAAAAACTATTTTAAGTAAATCAGTCTTTGGGGCCCCAGAAACATAAGAATAAGTCTAGATCAAAACAATTTTTTTGTTATATTTATTTTTCTATAGGTGAGATGTACTCAACATCGCACAACTATTTGTATACCAGACGCTATATATAATAACCTCAATAAAATATGAATGATTTTATCTCCTCTTAAATTTTTGGCCAGGATTAATGATCTTATCTCAGTAATTGTGATTTCTTATCTCAGCTGTCATGTCATTTGTAACATAGTAGAATAAAAAAGAAAAAGACAGTATTTGGAGTCACACATTTCAAGATGGTCTCTTCTGTTGGGCTAGCTCAAGCATAGAACACTTATCCTTTTTAGTTCAATCTTGTGATTATCATCTCAGCAACATGTATTATGCATCATACTGATCTTATTGGACATTACATACATAGAACTCACTAACTACTTAAGCACAGTCAGAATGAATTCAATTAAATCTTAACTACATCAATCTTAAATATCACAAATATGTTTTCCAGATGAAATATTAAAATCTTGAAAACATTTTAAACTTGTTAATAATTGTTAATTTTGTAGAAAACATAATTCACCAACTTCAAATAAATGATAGCCCACATTATTTTCCATAATAAACATTTTTAAGAATAGGCAAATAAAGATTTTTAGAAGATAAAAAATATAAAATATTGAACCTGATCATAAGCCAACACTGAATATTTACAATGTGGCAGACACTGCTTTAAATGCTATGTGTGTTCAAACTCATTTAATTCTATAAAGTAAGAGCCATTATTAACTTTTATTATTCTCTGAACACTTACAGAGAAATTATTTTTCTGAGGTCATGCTGCTGATAAATTGTAGAATCAGGATTAGAACCCAGAAATTCCAGTTACAGAGTCTTCAGCCCTACCTAATCTGGCTCCTTATAACAGACACATACAAATGTTGCTTGTATAAAGGATCTATATCCTTTCTATAATTGAAGTCAATATTTAAAGAATAAATTGTGCTATTTTCTTAGCAATAAAGTTTCACCTTTGTAAAGTCCTGGTTTCCATCACAGAACATAAGATTCAATGCTACATTTCAAAGCAATACAAGCATGTGTCAATGTTTTCTCAAGTTTAACAATGAGTTTTAATCACATTTTCAGTTCTTGAGATACAATTTCCCAAATGGTAACACATACAGTATAAGCAAAACTTAAGGAGAAAATAATTAAAGACAGAAGACCTAACGTCTACAAAAGCTACAATGGCCTTAATACTACTGACTGTTATGAGCAGATGTGCTCCAGGTGGGAGCACAATAAGCCATCAGGGCCCATGCAGAAAGAACTGTGACACACTCAGAAGAAACATAGTCCACCGGAAAGACAATCCCATTAATTGCTGGGAGATAATTTTTCCAAACCCGACATGCTTACTCATGCCCACCAAGATCAAAAGTTGTAAAAGTCATTCCAGCAATTGTCAGTTCTTCTCATGTCAGATGCAGTGTTGGAACGTGTTGGCCCAATTTGTCATCTTTCAGCATGTGAAGAGTGGCTTTGCCTGCATATGCAAACTCAAGAATACAAGCTTTCCAGATTTCTTGGGGAGCACACTGCTGAAGCCATTGTAGTTCCACTCAAAGACGAAAGACTATTAATTCTTACCATGGCCCATGAGGCTCCTCTGGCGGCTTGGACTCTCCCTCAGAGCACACAGGCCAGCAGCACCTGGACTGCTAGTTAGTTTCTTTCTTTCTTTCTTTCATACAGAATCTGACTTTGTAGCCCCAGCTAATTGCAACCTCAAATTCCTGGTCTCCAGGAATCCTCCTGCCTCAGCCTCCTGAGTAGCTGGGACTACAGGTGCACACCAACACGCCCAGCTAATTGTTTCTATTTTTAGTAGAAACAGAATCTCTCTCTCTCTCAGGCTGGTCTCAAACTTCTGAGCTCAAGCAGTTCTCCCGCTTTGGCCTCCCAGAGAGCGAGGATTACACGTGTCAGCCACTGCGTGCAACTGCTGGTTTCTTTTACACAGTGAAATGTTAAAACATTTTCTCTTCTACAATGTGTGTAATACCTACACATTATTCCATCATAGTTATGAACCAGAATTTATTTATCCATCCACCACTGGCATTTTACTTATTTTCAGTATTCTATCTATGATCATGAATCATACTTTTTGTATATTTTTCTTATTATTTCCACAGAGTACTATCTTGAATTGTCATTGCTGGGTCATAGGCTACTGTCAAGTCGTTTGAAATCTTGGGAGCGGGTTCCACATTGTAATGCTCCTTAGTCACAAACAGGACCACCCTGCCATGTAAAGATGGCCCTATATAAGCTCCCCACTAAGGTGAGCCAGGTGTTATTCACAACTTTTAACCTACTTTAACTCCAGCAAGACTGATTTTATAGACTTTCCAATCATACTCATTTTTTAGTAGTTGACCCCTTCCTCTGCTAAAATAAAGTTAATTGGTTAAAAAAATTAATATTAAAAAAGAAGAAACACATCTCCTAATTTAAATTCAAAATTCATTGAATTATCTCTAGAGTCTAGGAGACTGAAGTAGAACTTGACATGATACAGTATGCCAGGGTTGTGACGAGAGAAATTCGGTCAAAATTGTTATCACCACACCTTACTTCTGAAGAAAGGTGACAATTTGCTAATGCTTGCTAACATTACACTTGTACCCCACTTTCATCTTCACACTGAAGATTATTCATTACCAATCACCTTATATTGTCAAATATACTGTGAGTCCTCTATTATACACATTCTTTGTTATTAGCAGAGTGAAGAAAGGGTACTTTACGGAAGATATAAATCTTAAAAATCTGCATTTTAAATGATTTAATATAATTAAAGGATTTTCTTTAATTTTAAAACTTCTAATAGATGCTTAACCATGAAAATATATTTTGCAATACCCCAAGGAAATCATCATTTAAATGAATTATATTTAGGTCTTAGAGAAAAGAAAGAGATTTTTAAATGTCAATTGGATTCATCTCTCCAAAACGGAACCTTCCACTCTATTTGTGTAAATGATCCTAGTTGTTAGCTATCTCTTGGTATTCCACTCTTTAAGAAACAAACTATTGATAAAATAACATTCACTAATCCAATAATTTAGAGGATTACTTTTATTTATACTAAATATCTACTTTATTTTAAAATGCTACAGAATTCCCTAAATCAGACATTTCAAAAAACTTGATAAACAACTTTTCAGGAATCCACTAATTTCAAAATACCACTGTCTCATGAACAACAAGACATTTGGAGACTGAGTTAAAAGTTTGCTGAAAACAAATTGGTATTCTGGAGAAGAGTATTACACTAAACTTAAGAAGAATGACTGGAAGACAGTATTTACTGGATTTATATTTGCTGAAGGAACAAACTCAGTTTCGTGGCTCCAAATCTCACCTCTACCGCTCATTATGTGGTTTTGGCAAAGTCACTCAACCTCCATGAGTCTAAGTTTTATCTGTAAACTGGAGACACAGCTTCTCACCATTCCTGGAACTGCTTTTGGATCAAACAAGGGAAAAGAAAGCCAGTTACAGGCTAAGATCAAAAGTTCCTTCCTCAAGGTGTTACATTTTTCATCTTAGTATTACACTTGTACAGCTTCTACCCATACCAGCAGTGAGCCTGGCACACAATTTATATTTGCAGAATTTGATTTAAAAAAGAAAAACATAAAATTCCATTAAACACCTTACCTCCTTACAAATTTGCAAATAAACCTCTCAGACTATTGCACCCATTAAATTCTAGCCAAATGATTCATACAGTAATGATAGTGATCCTATATTGAATGACTACTAAATATCTAGCAGTAAATTTATGCTTTGAATACATAATCATCACTCTTCATATCAATTCAGCAAGTTAGTATTAGTACCCCTATTTTATAGATGAGAAAACATTCAAGGAAATTAAATAAGTTGTTCAAAGTTAACAAAACCAAACCTAGTAACTGTGCCAGGACTCAAAATGAGGTCTGACCAACACAAAAAATACTAAATACTTTGCATTATGCCCAGCTTTCTCAATAGACAGTCTTTATAAAGAAAAGAGTTAAAATATAATACAGTAATAATAACTTTGCTAAGTTATAAAAGATACATTTATAAATATATATTTGCATATAAACATAATTGAAACACTTGCTTTCTAGCTTCCTTGAATCCAACACTACTAAAATTTATGCTTGTCTTTAAGCCCTTTTATTCTAAATAAGCATACTCAAACAGATACGTTATATTTAAAAGTTTACGACTATATTTGTCTCAGCAACCAGAAGAAAGGCTTACATATTCCAGTTAGGCAACTAACTCCTGTCCTAAATTAATTTACCCTATACATGTACAGCCTAACATAAATTTAGTTGCCTGTTACTATTTTTCTCAGATCAATGCTGAAAGACCTATGATTTAAATAAAAAGGGACAAAAATATATTCTTTTATAGTGAATTTTTTGGACTTTTTTTGGACTTTTTTAAAGGATGTCAAGAAAATGAACAAACTAAAAAAATTTTAAATGCCATAAAGCTCTAGTGAAAGGTTAATTTAAGTAAAAATAAAATACTGCACATATTTTATTAAGCACTTTAAAATCATTTGCAAAAAAGTTTTTTTTATTAAATATCTCACACATACAGCCATTTTAAGAGGATTGCTTAAGAAGTATACCCCTCCCCACCCCCCACCCCCCGAGACTGGGTCCTGCTCTGTCACCCAGGCTGGAGTGCAGTGATGTGATCATACCTCACCGTAATCTTGAACTCCTGGGCTCAGGCGATCGATCCTACCACCTTAGTCTGGAAGTAGCTGGGACTACACACGTGCATTACAATGCCCAACTTAATTTTTAAATTTTTCATAGAGATGGGGTCTCCCTATGTTGCCAAGGTTGTTCTCCAATTCCTGGCCTCATGCTGTCCTCCTGCCTTGGCCTCCTAAAGTGCTGGGATTACAGGCATGAGCCACCATGCCCAGCCTTTAATGGAAATAAAATTTACAGAATCTCAAACATATATATTTAACCCAAATAGCACCTAAATTAGACTCATATAAATTTAGGCTAGAAAGTACTACTGAATGCTAATTTAAGTGAGATAACAGAGAAGGAACATCACATAAAATTATATATATGTGGAAAGTATAAACATATATTTAGAAATATAATGTTGGTTTTAAGTCTAGTTTGGATATAATTTATGTTGTTCCTAGTTTTACACTGTCAGTATTTTTTACTTCAATATATGCTTTTAAATACACACGCACACATATACACACATACACCTAAAAGAGAGGGACATTTTTTTTTTTTTTTTTTTTTTTTATTTCAGCTCATCATGGGGGTACATAAGTTCAGGTCATATACATTGTCCCTGTCCCGCCCATCCCCCCAAGTCAGAGTCCCAAGCGCGTCCGCTCCCACTCTCCAGACAGTGCGCCTGGCACTCGCCATGTATTCATACCTCGATCCCCTTCCCCCCCACCTCCCCTGGTCTGCACCCTCAAGCATGACCATTCCCCAGAGGGTGCGCAATGCACTCGTCATGTAGGCATACACCCATCCCCTCCCCCCACCCCCCCATCCCAGTCTGATATCCAATTGGTATCCTTCCCTGATGTACATTTAGGTGATGATCAGGGAAACCAGTTTTCTGGTGAGTACATGTGATGCTTGTTTTTCCATTCTTTGGATACTTCACTTAGTATAATGGGTTCCAGCTCTCTCCAGGAGAACCAAAGAGATGTCGTATCATCGTTATTTCTTATAGCTGAGTAGTACTCCATGGTATACATATACCACAGTTTACTAATCCATTCGTGGATTGATGGGCACTTGGGTTGTTTCCACATCTTTGCGATTGTGAATTGTGCTGCTATAAACATTCGGGTACAGGTGTCTTTGTTAAAGAATGACTTTTGTTCTTCTGGGTATATGCCCAATAATGGAATTGCTGGATCAAATGGTAGGTCTACTTGAATCTGTTTAAGGTATCTCCATATTGCTTTCCATAGGGGTTGCACTAGTTTGCATTCCCACCAGCAGTGTATGAGTGTTCCTGTCTCTCTGCATCCACGCCAACACGTGTTGTTTTGGGATTTTTTGATAAAGGCCATTCTCACCGGAGTTAAGTGGTATCTCATTGTGGTTTTGATTTGCATTTCCCTGATGATTAGGGATGTTGAGCATTTTTTGATACGTTTTTTGGCCATTCTTATGTCTTCTTTTGAAAAATTTCTATTCATGTCCTTTGCCCATTTTTTGATAGGATTGTTTGATTTTTTCTTGCTGATTTTCCTGAGTTCTAAATAGATTCTTGTTATCAGTCTTTTATCTGATGTGTAGTATGCGAAAATTTTTTCCCATTCTGTAGGCTGTCTGTTTATTTTTGTGACTGTTTCTTTGGCTGTGCAGAAGCTTTTTAATTTAATCAGGTCCCATTCGTTTATTTTTGTTGTTGCTGCGATTGCCTTAGGGGTTTTCTTCATAAATTCTTTGCCTAGACCAACGTCTGTGAGAGTCTTTCCTACATTTTCTTCTAGAATTCTAATCGTTTCCCATTTAAGGTTTAAATCTGTTATCCACCGTGATTTGATTTTTGTGAGAGGTGAAATCTGTGGGTCCTGTTTCAGTCTTCTACATGTGGCTATCCAGTTTTCCCAGCACCATTTATTGAATAGGGACTCTTGTCCCCAGAGTATGTTTTTGTCTATTTTGTCAAAGATTAGATGATTATATGAGGATGGTTTTATATTTGGGTTTTCTGTTCTGTTCCACTGGTCTGTGTCCCTGCCCTTGTGCCAATACCAAGCAGTTTTAAGCACCACAGCTTTGTAGTATAATTTGAAGTCTGGCAAATCAATACCTCCCATTTTGTTTTTATTGCTTAAGATTGCTTTTGCTATACGGGGTCTTCTCTGTTTCCATACAAAGTGTATAATTATTTTTTCTAAATCTGTGAAAAATGATGTTGGTAATTTAATAGGAATTGCATTGAATCTATAGATTACTTTGGGTAGTATAGACATTTTAACGATGTTAATTCTTCCAATCCATGAGCATGGTATGGATTTCCACTTATTTACGTGTTCTGCAATTTCCTTCCTTAGCGTTTCATAGTTCTCTTTATAGAGGTCCTTTACCTCTTTAGTTAAATATATTCCTAGATACTTTATTTTCTTTGTTGCTATTTTGAAAGGTATTGAGTCCTTAATTTGGTTCTCCAATTGAATGGTATGGGCATATATGAATGCCTCTGATTTGTGTGTATTGACTTTGTAACCTGAGACATTACTGAATTCGTTAATTAATTCCAGGAGTCTCTTGGTTGAGTCCTTGGGGTTTTCCAGATACAACATCATATCATCAGCGAAGAGTGAGAGTTTGATCTCTTCTGTCCCTATTTGGACACCTTTGATTCTGCTCTCTTGTCTGATAGCTCTCGCAAGGACTTCCAATACAATGTTGAAAAGTAATGGGGACAGTGGGCAGCCTTGTCTGGTTCCAGTTCTGAGTGGGAATGCTTTTAATTTTTCCCCATTCAGTATGATGTTGGCTGTGGGTTTGTCATATATGGCTTGTATTATTTTTAGGTAGGTCCCATTTATGCCTATGTTGTTAAGTGTTTTTATCATAAAAGGGTGTTGAATTTTGTCAAATGCTTTTTCTGCATCTATTGAGAGGATCATATGGTCTTTATTTTTGCTTCTATTTATGTGGTTAATTACATTTATAGATTTTCGTATGTTGAACCACCCCTGCATCTCTGGGATGAAGCCTACTTGGTCGTGATGAATTATTTTTTTAATCAGCACTTGGATACGATTTGCTAGGATTTTATTGAGAATTTTTGCATCTACGTTCATGAGAGAAATTGGTCTGTAGTTTTCTTTTTTTGTTGCATCCTTTCCTGGTTTTGGTATCAATGTTATATTGGCTTGGTAGAATGTGTTGGGGAGAATTCCATCCTTCTCAATATTGAAGAATAGTTTATGTAGGATGGGCACCAGTTCATCTTTGTATGTATGGTAAAATTCAGGTGTGAACCCATCTGGACCAGGGCTTTTCTTTTTGGGAAGGTTTTTTATTGCTGTTTCAATTTCAGTTCTTGATATTGGTCTATTCAGGAATTCTATTTCTTCCTGATTGAGCTTGGGAAGGCTGTGTGTTTCTAAAAATTTGTCCATTTCCTCCTCATTTTCCAATTTGTGTGCATAAAGATTTTTGTAATATTCATAGATAATGTCATGTATCTCTGTGGCTTCGGTTGTGATTTCTCCTTTCATGTTCCTGATGGAAGTTATTAAAGATTTTTCTTTTCTGCTCTTGGTTAGTCTGGCCAGTGGTGTGTCTATTTTATTTATCTTTTCAAAGAACCAACTTTTTGTTTTATTAATTTCCCTTATAGTATTTTTGTTGTCTTTTTCATTTAATTCTGATTTGATCTTAACAATTTCTCGCCTTCTGCTGGGTTTGGGGTCAGTCTGTTCTTCTTTCTCCAGCTCTTTGAGTCTATTCATTAAGTTGTCTATTTGTAAGTTGTCTGTCTTTTTGAAATAGGCATTTATGGAAATGAATTTTCCTCTCAGGACTGCTTTAGCTGCATCCCATAGATTTTGATAAGTTGTGTCACCTTTGTCGTTTAATTCAAAGAATGTTTTGATTTCTGACTTAATTTCTTCCTTTACAAAATTGTTATTCAGAAGAAGGTTGTTTAGCTTCCATGACCTTGAGTAGGAATGAGAGTTCCTGTTAGGGTTCATTATTACTTTTATTCCATTGTGGTCTGAGAAGATGCAGGGTATGATTTCTATTTTTTTAATTTTTTTAAGACTTGCTTTATGGCCTAGGATATGGTCAATCTTAGAGAATGTTCCGTGAGCCGATGAGAAGAATGTATATTCAGTGGATTTAGGGTAGAATGTCCTGTAGATGTCAGTCAGGCCCATTTGTTCTAGCCTTCTGTTTAAGTCTACTATGTCTTTGCTTATTTTCTGCTTGGAGGATCTGTCCTGTGCTGTCAGTGGGGTGTTAAAGTCTCCAACTATTAAAGTGTTGTTGTCTATCATTTGGTTTAGATCGAGTAGGATTTGCTTTATGAATCTGGGTGCACCTAGATTGGGTGTATATATATTAAGTATGGTTATGTCTTCTTGTTGAATTGTGCCTTTCACCAGTATGTAGTAACCGTCTTTGTCTTTTATTACTTTTGTTGGTTTAAAGACTAAGTTATTGGAAATTAAAACTGCCACACCAGCTTTCTTTTGGCTACCATTTGCTTGAAATATCAAGTTCCATCCTTTTATTTTCAGTCTAAATGCATCTTTGCCGGTTAAGTGTGTTTCCTGAAGGCAGCAGATACTTGGTTTGTGTTTTTTTATCCATTGGCCCAGTCTATGTCTCTTGAGTGGGGAATTCAGGCCATTGACATTTAGTGAGAGAACTGATAATTGGGACAGATTTCTGTTTATCTTATTGGGTAGAACTTCTTTTCTATGTTTTCTCTCTTGAGCCATTGTGGTGGCTAGAATTTGATCTTTAGTTCTTGGGTGGCTTTACATTCGTGGGCCTTTGTTGTGATGATCCGTGTGTAACTGGGACATTTTTTTAAAGCTTTTTTTTTTAATTTCAGCTCTTCATGGAGGGTACAAAAGCTCAGGTTATATACATTGTCCGTGTCCCGCCCATCCCCCTGAGTCAGAGCCTCAAGCGTGTCCATTCTCCAGACAGTGCACCTGGCAGTCACCTTGTAGTCATACCTCCATCCCATCCCCCCCCACCTCCCCGAGTCATCACCTTCAAGCATGACCATTCCCCAGACGGTGTGCAACGCACTCATCATGTATTTAAATTATAAGGTTGCTTTCCTAAATTTATAATCCTATAAGGAATGTATAAAAATGTCTATAAATATTTAAGAAAATCTATGCTAATTTGATAAGCAAAATAGTTCTATATTTAAATTTCATATAGTCAATTATTAAATGTCTTAAATATTTTATGTGAGGTAGAGATATTTGCATTTTCTTTTCTGTAAATGACCACCTTCTGTCCTTTGAACATTTTTGTACTATGAGGTGAGTATTTTTCTTATTAATTTGCATAAATCAGTTATATTTTGACTTTAAATCTTCATGTCAATTGATCTTTTAATTATCAAGTGTTTTGATCATTCATTACAACATTGTTTGCTAACTCTTTAGCTTATCTGGAACTTACTTAATTATGATACAAAGTGAGAATATAAAATCACTCCCACACCCTAAAGATCACTTATTGAATAATCCATTGCTTTCTTCACTGACTTGTGGCTTCCTCTGTTACATATTATACCCTTACACGAGTTCCATGTTGCTTGAACTCTGTTTTATTGATCTATCTATTTTTGTACAACTATTTCCAGTCTGCGTAAGCCACTCGCTCTGACGGTCATATCATTTAACCAGGACCTTATCCTGGATGGAAATGGCATTGTCTCGTATCCCTAACTTAGGCATTCTGCTTTTTTTCAACACCAACCTCCTAGTCTTTCAGCTTGCTCCCATCTGCTTCTAAGAAAACCCTTTTTCAACTTAAGGAGGATCTTTAGTCTTCAACACTCTATTACCTCTGTGTCTAGCACTCGCACCTCCCATCTTAACTTCCTTTCATATTCTGCTTATATTCCCTAGTCTATTATTTCAATTACATTCATTCAACACGTCTTGACTGAATTCTTATGATCTCCTGGCACTGTACTAAGGCTCTAAAGAGAAAATGGAGATGAGACAGACAAGTTTTCTGACTTCTGGAAACTGTTATTCTAGTAGGCAGACAGACAACAAAAAAGTAATAATCATTTCACTTAGGGTGTAGGACAGAAATAAAAGGACTAGCCGGGAAAGGAACCAAAATGTAAGCCCTCTCTTACAGAGGATTATCTCGCTGAGGAGATAATACTTGAAAATGAAGGCAGAAAAGGATCAAGCTAGGAGAAAACATTCCAGCCAGCAGGCATGCAAAAGCAAAGCTCTGTAGTTGGAAAAAGTTTGACATGTTGCTCCACCTGTCTTTGTATCACCCTCATTTAGCACAACTTCAGTCCTGGATGAAGTCAAATCTTTGTGCTAACCGTGGAGAAAATTACTCACCAGGGTAAAGGGAAATCATTTTATATTTGAAGGTACCAACTCAATTGAGTCTCCATTTCTCTGGTCAATTTGCTCTACTACGCTCTCTGCAACTATTATTTCAAAACTTGTCTCTCCTTAAAACTCTCTACCCACCAACTCTCTCACTCTCAACAAAGGAACTCAACTCTTCAGAGAGAAAACAGAAGTTTAAGAAAGGACCTCCCTCAACTCCCAAAGTGCCCACTCCAAACCCAGCAGAATGTGTCCCTGTTAAAACAGAGGAGGGTTTCTTCTCCTAACGCTCATCATTTCACTTTCCTCTGAAATTTCTCTGCTTCCTCCACTGCAGCAGCAACATTATTCTACCCATTTCTCCCTTGTTCACAGCATTCAATTTCAACCTCTCCGTGCCCATCTGATGAGCATTTACACTCACCTCAATGTGACAGCTTTCAACAAAAAAGGAAAAGATCCCCTAAGTCAGAATTGTGCAAAGATTAAATGGGCTGCCATGAGAGAGAGCTGCTCGTCCCTGGCACTGTTCAAGAATAACTGGATGCTTGCTGGATAGGATCCAATGTAAGACTTGGAGTTGGACCAATGAGATGTCAGGCTTCTTCTCACCTTAAGAAGTTCTGATTTAAAGATAATAGAAATGGTCTATTGAGAATATTAAATGTTAAGTTTTGCCTAGCTAATAGCCAAATCCTTAGATACAGCTATGGAGTTTTCCTTATGACAAATATAAACTTACAGGCTACATGCCTGTCATCAAGTTCGAAGCAAATAGCTTTGAAACTCAACTAAATGTATCAAAATGATACACAGGGACCCTCCTTTTTATCTAATACCAAGACAAAGTCATACTGCAGACTGTAAGCTCCAACTGCGCCAGAGCAATTAGGAACTCTCACCCACCCAGACATTTGGATGATAGCTAGGGACAGACGTACCATCAGGAATTTCATCATGAATGCAACCAGCTTACTCAAGACAATTGTACATTTGGGTAAAATTCCCCTCAGAACAGCCCTCAATAAATTATAGAAGCAAATTGTTTCATTCTTATTATAAATTTATCTTTTAGAAATTCCATTCGTTTGTGTATGCTTGAAGAAAACAGTAATAACCGCTATAATCCCAAGCTGTATTCCCATTATAGATTGTCAAAATGTGTAATAATCATCTCGACGTTTAGAGGACAAGGGCTCTTCTGTGATATTTTCGTTAATATAAGCTTAAGCACAGCTTTTATGTATACCATTCATAGTTCCATGGAAGGGAACTGTGGAATAAATGTTTTTAAAACAATGAACTTCCAGAAATAGATGGTGTTGGGTAGGGAGGCAGGTAGATTGAGAAAAGTGTATAACTAATAGACTATCTCTTTAAAAGAAAATTTATTTTCTAAGATCTACTAAATTTGGAACTTAAACAAATATGTCTTATATTTATGGCATTCTAATTATTCACTTACGTTTAGTAATTAAAAAATATAGAAACTTAGCACTGCCTAAATACACCAATGATCCTTCATAACTATAATGTTCCTAAAAAAGGGTACTTTTTATGGTCACCTCATGTCACAATTCCTAAGGAGCCACGAACTATACTTTGTGAATGTAATGTTCTTTTGTTTGAAACCATCTAAAATCAAGTATTATTGGAATGTGTTTGAAAGGAGGATTTCTTTTGCATATTTTAGTCACTTCCTAAATTTGCATATTTGAAGCCAATCAACTATTCCTTAACAATTAAGATTATTTTGTTTTAAAAATATGTTTGGAATCCCATAGTTCTAGCTTATTTTCCATTCATTGGTACCGTAAGATTTTTATTTGAAACACATAGCTAAATCTATAGGTAATTTTTTAAAATACAATGAATATAATTCAATGATCCACTCTTAATAATCCCTTCCTTTTGTCATACTCAATATGGACTTTAATAAGAAACACTTAGTATAAAAGCCCCCCTCCAAAGTTTCCCCCTATGGTGTTTAGTCGAGAAAGAGTCATAAACATACTACACCTGTAGTCAAATGAATGAAATATTTAAAGTCAAGACAAATGATTCCATTCCAACCACTCTGCTTAAAATTCTGATAACCGGTAGTAGCAGAGGCAAGTACAATTAGGCAGTAGTTTTACATCCCAAAACAAACAAACATATAACATGCTGTCTGTGAGAAGTATAAACATTAATGTTTTACGTACATATATGTACATACAATATACACACAAATATTTAATTTATAGATTCTATTAATATTAACTGAGAACCCTGAAACTCCTTGGAATACATGAAAATGAAGCAAATGACAAGAAAATCTTCTTACCTGGTAGATATCAGAAAGACTGCTGCTTCCAGAATCACTAGTGATACTACATCCTGAATGGCTAGAAGAAACGTGGGTCACCTGTGGGTGGAGACTGCCAGTACGGTGTAGTTTTGTGAAATCTACAAGAAGCTATGGAAGGAGCAGGAAAAACTAGGACTACAACTTGAATCAGATCTCCAAGAAGACATTTTAAAATTAAGATATTATATTCTATTCCATACCACTAAGCCAAAAATGTTATTAGGTAAGAGTCTTCACTTTTTAAATTCATAAATTACTAAATATTATCCTATTTACCAAAAATCACATGATTTTTTTTTTTTTTGAAACAGACTCTCACTCTGTTGCCCCAGGTAGAATGCGCTGGTGTCATACCTCAGCCTCCAGAGTAGCTGGGACTACAAGGGCATGCCACTGCTCCTGGCTAATTTTTCTATTTTTAGTAGAGACGGGGTCTTGCTCTTGCTCAGGCTGGTCTTGAACTCCTAAGCTCAAGCTATCCTCCCGCCTGGTCCTCCCAGAGTGCTCAGATTACAGGAATGAGCCATTGCTCCCAGCCATAAATTTTTCAAGTTTATGGGCATACAATGAACCTTAAATAATATGAAATTTGATGGTTAAATAAGTAGGTTTGGTGGTCAAGAAGAATTTGCATCAACATTTAATTTAGTAAGTTACAATTCCCAAATCACACATCAATGAGCAAATTATTCTGCTACTATCAATATTTATTACTAGTCACAAATGCAACTTCATGGCAAGAAACAGTTTAAATGATAAAACAGATTTGAGGTTCTTTTATGCCCACATGATGTTTAAAAGTTAAAAACAAAGAGCATCTTAGAGTCGATTAAGTATATTGTCATACAAGTGACTACACTAAGCTCTATGGAGAAAAAGAAAAGAATGCCAGCAAATAACTGAGAATTGAGAAGGTTATGGACAGCGTTTACCTATCTATCTACTTGTTCATGTTCAAATAAAAATAGCCTCTATTAAAATAAACAGATTTGCTAAACATCCCTCAAGTTCTGAAGTCTACTACCCCTCATAATATCAGACAAAATGCATTCACAAAAAGGAAAACATTCACACATTCGCTCATTCAACAAATATTTACTGAGGCCCTTTTCTCTTATTATGTCCTAGTTAGCAAGTAAAACACTGCCCTTAAGAACCTTACACTCTTATCAGTTACTGCCAAGTCTTCTGAATTTAAAAAGACACCATATTCATCTATAATATCACACTTATACTATTGGCCAGTAATACATATGACAGTTTAAAAGATATGCTAACTAGCATCATGAAATACTGATAACATTCTCTTTTTTGTGCCTGCATACTGATCCTATTTAGCTGGTGAATAATAATAAAAAGACTAACTGTTAAAACTTAAATAAAGATTTACCTTAGTAACATTCCCATCTACCCTTTGATCCTTTTCCCCTCTCTAGAATAAGCCTCCTGAGGGAGATGATTCAGGTTTATGACAATGATCAATGGGTTTTGATACTTCAAAGGTTCAAACAGGCAAAATGTGCTTTGTTTGTTTATTTATTTTTGAGACAGAGTCTGGCTCTGTTGCCCCAGGTAGAGTGTAGTGGCATCATCCTAGCTCTCTGCAACCTCAAACTCCTAGGTTCAAGCCATCCTCCTGCTTCAGCCTCCCGAGTGGCTGGGACTACAGGTGCGCACCATGACACCCAGCTAATTTTTCTATCTTTAGTAGAGATGGGGTCTCACTCTTGCTCAGGCTGGTCTCAAACTCCTGAGCTCAAGCGATCCTCCCGCCTTGGCCTCCCAGAGTGCTAGGACTATAGGCGTGAGCCACCGAACCCAACAAAATATATTTATATCCCATATCATTCAGACCTGATTCTGAATAAATTACACCCGTCCCTACATTAAGTGCATGATACTTAACAATATTTATACACAATATGTTGAGAAATAGTATTTTTAACTCTAAAGGAACAGGGTATACAAAGGACAGATTTAAACATGAATTTGTGGCCGGGCGCGGTGGCTCACGCCTGTAATCCTAGCACTCTGGGAGGCCGAGGCAGGTGGATCGCTCGAGGTCAGGAGTTCGACACCAGCCTCAGCAAGAGCAAGAACCCGTCTCTACTAAAAATAGAAAGAAATTATCTGGCCAACTAAAATATATATATAGAAAAAAAAATTAGCCGGGCATGGTGGCGCATGCCTGTAGTCCCAGCTACTCGGGAGGCTGAGGCAGTAGGATCGCTTAAGCCCAGGAGTTTGAGGTTGCTGTGAGCTAGGCTGACGCCATGGTACTCACTCTAGCCCGGGCAACAAAGTGAGACTCTGTCTCAAAAAAAAATAAATAAATAAATAAAAAATAAACATGAATTTGTTAGGGGGCATATGATTAGATGCCAAATAAATGGACATAAACCCATATGTTGGAGGAGCTCAGAGAAGTGAGATGTTTATTCAAATGTGTGAAATAACTGTAAGCCCATCTCACTAAGAGTGTTTTTAAGAAATGATAAAGATATTATGAAATATTAATATATAAAATTTAGGAGAATAACGACTTCTATATAAGGAGTAGATAGACAAATCCTTCTAAATTCAGAATTTCTATGTTTTATTCACAATGTAGAATAGTGAATTAATTGCAGGATTTATTTATGAACAATTTGAAGACAGAAGTTTGTAGGAATGTATTCATGACTAAGATTTTAAATGTAGCTAAGCGACAGTTATCAGATAGTAAAATAAATAACATGTTCATAGCCAGGATAAATACCCTTCATCATCCTAGCTCCACTGCCATTTAATTCAGTCATTTACCACAGAAGACAACTGGGGAAACGTAACTCTATGGCTCAGGGATTTTAAAAGGCATCAATCGATACATGTAATTACAGAATAATAAACTGATTTTTATTGATTATCTTTTACAGACATGACTCAGACTGACATGTCACACTGGGTATTTTTTAAAAAAATTAATATGTCAAATGAAGATATAATTATCTAATGAATTTTTACTTTTTATTTATTCACGTCTTACAGGACTTTCTTGTTAGAATCCATCATCTGATCATCTTTGCTGACTAAGAATTCACTGTGCGGACAACACTGAGAGCTGACAGAGCTCCAAACCTAATAGAAGAGACCTGCGTCCAGCCTTTGTACACCAATTCTCTGGAACTGAGAAAGTTATGGACAACATTTACTGATCTCTACACACATATATAAATATCAATTTTCTAATTGTTCATGTATAAATAAAAATATCCTTCTATTAAAATAAACAGATTTGCTAAGCATCCCTCAAGTTCTGAAGTGTATTCACCTATGCCTACTTACAGCCACAATCAGAATTATGTGGTAATTATAGGCCCAAAACCATAAAGACTCAAAAGAGAAAGAAATATTTTTGCTCTTAAAAATTCAATTCTATTTAATAAAAACGTATTGAGTTCCTGCTAAGTCAGACACTCTGTCAGGAGCAGGGAATATCAAGGTGAATAAGACATTCCTGATTCCACATGGAACTTCTACTACCCCAACAGTCATTGTGATAGGTGTTACAAGCAATAGAAAAACGAATTAAACATAGTCTGAGTTTTTGAGACAAGGTCTCACCATGTTCCCCAGCCTGGTCTTCAATTCCTGGGCTCCAGCAACCCTCCCGCCTCAGCCTCCCGAACAGTTGGGACTACAGGCACGTGCCACCATGTCTGGTTTAAACATAGTTTTATAAACATTGTTTTCATCCCTTTCCCCTGCCACCTCTGTTCTTTTCAGAATAGCATGAAAAAATCATATATTAGACTTAGATTAAGTGCAAGTATAATTTAACATTAACTAAATACTTCTTTAAAAGAGATGTACGACTAGATGCTACATTCAAGGAATCTTAAAATTTTTTCTCACAAATTGGGATAACAATAGTATTTTTAAATTTTATTGACACACACATCGGTCAGGTTATGGAATGGGAGAAGTTATAAAAGGTGTTCCCATAAGGGAAGAGTCTGAAATGCACTGATTTGGCCCTGCCACACAACACCCTTCCTAGAGACCTGAGTCCAAGCCTAGGAAAAATGGAATTTTTCAGAGGCAAACAAACCGTATGGGGGTTGGGCACCAGGAGGCAGACACAGGTGTAGGCGCCCACGTTTAAACCTGAGTGCTGACATAAAGTAAGCACAAACCGAAAATTAATCGGTTTCATAAAACCTTGGTACCATTTGTATAACAGCTTGTTTTGTTTTAGTTTACAGACAGGGACACTACGGTAATTAACCTTTAAAAAGGAAGTTCTACACATGACCAATACCCATATATAAATAGGCATTTATTTGATAATCAACAATTTATTAATCTAATGGTTGGCATTTATAAAATTACTAGCTAATGAACGAACTCTATTTTGAACACGGATACCTTGAAGTCTCTGACACTACTGAATAAATACTTTGTTGAGTTGGTAAAATACCTGAAATCGGGGATAGTGTGGTAGAAACGAGGGTGGCTGCCCTTCTTCCCCTTCCTTTTCTCTCCCAAGAATCTCTGCATTACCAATACGCCCAGCACCTGTGGGACCAGACCCCCAATCCAGCCAGAAAGCACAGGGGATGAGTTTTGCGGGATTCTACTCCCAACAGGTGTTCTATGTAAAAGAGAGTTTCCCGTTCCATAATGTATATTATCATCTCAGCATCATTCAGAAATCCAATAGTTAAAAAACAAAACAAGACAAAAACAAACAAAAAATATTGCTGCTATCAATTGAAATTTATTGAACTGATAATTTCTCAAACTAACCTTGGGAGCACTTTATTTCAAGTAATAGTTACAACAGAACATGCGAGGTTTGGGGTGATCGTTGGAATCTATCCAACCTTTCCGGGCAGCTTGAGTAACACGACTACCTAAGGTAAATTAGATTTCCCATTTAGTGACTAAAAACTGACTTTATATTAAGGTGCATCACTAAGAATTTACTCAAATGAATACGTTTCTCCCATATCATCACTGGATTTTTGTGAATACTTTTTACGCTCATGTTTTTAAGCTTTACAGAGAGGAGTCAGTATATTACTAGAGATATTTTCTGTTTTTCTCTGGGCTATTAGTGAAAATATGGGAGACTATATTTTCATTCTTCCATCATTTATTGAAAGCCTGTGCTGTGCAGATTAAATGAAAGAATGGGTGTAAAGCACTTGGAGAAGTGCTTGGCACACAGAAATCACTAAAGAAGTGTTAACTGCAAATTACCACGTGCCAGACTCTGCAAAGCATGGGTCCTTTCCAGGCCTAAAATTTCTGTAGCTAGAATTAAAGCCCTTTCTGGGAACAGATCAATAATCTACTGGGCTTTAGTGGCCAAAGTCACCCAGCTAGAGACACTACCCTTCACTCACTCGAGTTATGTTCTAAAAGCAATTCATATTCTCTCTCTCTCTGGGCACACACACACACACACAAACACACATACACCCTCTCTCCCTCTCTCACACACCCACACCTGTTTTTTCTTTTTCTTTCTACTACTGATCTTTCAGATACTGCTAGTTCTGACACTCTTTGATCTGTTTCTACATACAGCTTGATGAAGCAGAAATATTATTTATTTAGTAGCTCATTTTAAAGACCTGTTTATAACCTGATCAACTTTTACTTTTTTAAATCATATTTTAGAACACCAGAAAAAGTAAACATCTGGACTCAAATATTATTCACCAAAATTAATTTTGACTTCTGTCATAACCCCTTAACAAATGCTCTTGTTCTCAAATGCTTCATCTGCCAGTATTTCACAAACCAAAGAGAAAGATTTTGGAACAACATACAGTTTATTTTGGTTGTAAGTATATACAATGGTAGGAAACAAAAGTTTTCTAAATGTGTCATGAGATAGTAATTTAATATGCTGATAGATCTAATATTTTCCTGATTAAATTACACACAGACATTTGTGAGTGTTGATATGACTATGCTTTATTGAAATAGCTCTACAAAAATTTATTTGCCTTATAAGCACTGGAGAAACTTGCCAAAAATTTAACAATTTGTAAGAACTTAACATTCTTCTAGCTTCCTACCAGGCTCAAAAGACATAAGCCTCATGTTAGGCACACATGGATTTATCTTCTATTCAACTACCTTCTAAGTCAAACAAACTTGGGCAAGACAACTTCCGAGCACCTTAGTTTCTTCTATGAAACAGATATAATATAGTGACCAAATGACATAATCACTGTGACCTATAGAATCTTCCTTACAGATGTCTCTCTTTTCCAGTCAAGGTCCTCCCTAACCTTAAGTCTGATATTTTTCAAATTCAGTTCCAAAAAAATAAACTTATTTTTGACACGGTGATACCTAAAACTAGCATTATTGTAGTTCACTTTTATATATTCCCCCAAAAGTCTGTATGTCATAAATAAATCTCATATATAGAGAGAAACTCACTGCTTCAAATACCTTAAAAATTTTTGCAAACTGAGTAACTTCCATGTCATAATATGCTTATAGTCCAATTACTCTCCTCTGTGAACACTCAAATTTTCATAGTTTAGAATTTTCTCAAAGTGATAACAAAACTTCTGCTGTTTGTGCTTTTATGTGAGTAGTTTTGTGTCTGACTGCAAAAGCCTCCAAAACAGTTATGTATTTGGCCCGACACACGCCACAACTATATGTGATATAAGCACAAAGCTTTATTCCCGCCATACAGAGCACGCTGCCTCTAGACCCTGGAGGACAGTCTGAACAGAAACACCAGGGGGTGGAGAGGTCTCTCGCAAAAGTTCCTTGCTACTTTCTTACATAATAATAGTGTTTTAGAGGGAGCTATTAATATAACAGAGAAGATTTGAAAAGATAGGGCTTATACACATGAATATTTCACGTGTCTTTCTGCCCAAACATATACTTTTATGTGTTGGAATTAGCTACTGAAATGTGGTAGGACCCTTGCCCTCTCCCAAGGCAGAAAGGCTACCTTCATGCTTTTCGGGATTAGAATCATAAAATTCATTGGCTACAGTTGGGCAACTCACAATCTATCTAAAATTTAATTTTTACATATATGAATTGGGGATAATTTGAATACAAATAGTATACCTAGGACTCCTGATGAGAAAAACAAATCATCAAAATTAGTAAATTGGTTGAAAAGAGGCTGTCAGTCACAAGACAATTGATGTTTCTAAGCAAATACTTTTAGAAAGCCTTTTCTATTGAATGTTGAAAGCAAGCATTGAGTAGGAGGAATCGCACGGGAAGTTCACTTCAAAATGGAAAAGTAGAATCTTTCAGTGTGATAACAAAGTGTATGATCTAAGTACCGTATATCGCAAAATGTAAGGCTTTGCCCATTTTCCCAAAGATAAAGCAATAATAACATCACTTGTACACAAGTTATTATGTGCCAGGCCATGCTCTAAGCACGTGCATATATACATTAGCTCATTAGATTTTTATAACAATCCTACAAAGTAGGTATTGTTGTGACTATTTTATACAGGAGGAACCTAAGATGCAGAAAAGTTAAGTGATTTGCACTAAGATCATACAGCAAAAAAGTGACAGAGAGAGATTCTAGCCCCAGGTGAAGGGGTCTGGAACATACACACTTAAGGATTAAACTTTAATGTATTTATTAATTTACTAGTTGAATTCAAAACTCTCATAAATATTGATGAAACTGTCAAATGGCTACTCAAATCCATTTATTATTAATAATATAGCTTCTCATATACATTTCAAAATCACATAGAAAATAAAATATTAATTTAAAATAATTTCTCACTTTCATGAGTCAAACTTATTAAAACTTTGCACCTGCATTTCCAGCATCAATGACTTTGACATTGCAAAGCCTAAGAGTTTCCTTGCTTCAAATTGCTTGAGATAGTGATGTATCTACATGACAGTGCTGTATATAACATTAGTGAAGTTGATCTTTATCTTTGCAGCTTCTTTACAACTACAATCATTTACTATTTGCTTTATAAATTACTCTTTAAAAGGTTTATGGTGATATCCTGGATATTACTGGATAGTAATTACAATTTTTAGATAATATAGCTTGGAATCATTATTAAATCTATGTAAAACTTATTTAACTCCTTTACACCAATTCCATCCACGCCCCTATAAGCACACCAAGCAAACATTGCTTGGGGTCACTTCTGCTCTATTTTCCTTATTGAAAAATACCTTTTTGTTAACAACAAAGAAAAAGAAACTAAATTAAGAGAAAACCTCATAATATAAGAGATTAAGGAAACCCCTTTTCTGGCAGTTAATTTTGGCAGAAATAAAACCTTGCCTCGTATTTCATTTCTAACATCTGAATATAAGAAAAAATTACGAGTGTGTGTATGCACACACACACATATTTAATCTAGTCAGCTAATTTTATCACTTTAAGAAAGATACCTGGCACAGTGAGAGCAACTCTAGAATTATTGTCAAATCCACTGAAAGTTTCCCATCTAAAAGATAGCTCTATTTTTTCAAAATGAAAATGTTCATCTGAGATCCAAAACAAAGCAATCCAAACTGTACAACTTTCCATAGAAATATTGAGGTATATGATTAATTATCATGTTTACATGGCCAAATGAAATGTTCTGTCACTTGTTAAGAAACACAGCAGCTTTATGATGGTTTTCAAGTGACAGCCACTCCATTCTCCAAACACACACACACACACACACACACACACGTGCACACACACACACACACACACACTCAGCATATAATCCCTTTTCCCTTTCAATTTATTTCCAACCATCAACAACCATGCACCTGAAAAGCACAAATTCCTCTGAGAGATTCAAAAAAATTCTCTAGGTCGGTCAGTCCTAGAACTTTTAATGAAAACTATGGCAACTGTTTGCACTGAGTCAGGTGATTTAAAAGCCATCTTCTGGGTAGAATTTCATCTATTATAAATCCCAAACTCCTTTGTATGTTTTCTCTTAATGTTAGTAATAATCACTGCCATTACTATGGGGAGCATGTACTAGGTAATGGGCAATGCACTGAATGTTTTGCACGTTTTCTCTTTGTTCTAATACTGAGAAAGAGCCCAGGTGCTGCAGAAGAAATGGAAGCTCAAAGAGCTCATGTGGCTTGTCCAATGCCCCCAAGTAACAGGCTCCAACATCTATGAATGTTTATAAAAGAGAGTAATTGGAACATAAACATACCATGACAATTATACCATCCATAAAGTCATACTGATAATACAGTAATGCTGATAACACTCTACAGTTGCCACAACTTCCATTCTCAGTCTCTTGTTTTCCAGAACCAAGTGAGACTGGTGCCATGGAAGCAGCAATCCCCGGAGAGCAGGGGGTGTTGCTGGTAATACCAGAAGACAGCTTCTATGACCAAGTAGACAACAACTCTGATGAGCTCCAGAGGGACTGTGCTTAGTTATCCCAACTGAATAAATGCTCAGCGGTGTATGGAGTTTGGGAAATGAGAGTTTAATGTCAGAGAAAAAACATTCCTATGGGATCCACAGAGGAGTCTAAGCTGCCTTCTTTGTGAACAAAAATAAATAGTTGGTTTGGAGAGAAAGTCTCACCACAGAATTAAAAACATTAACCCACAAGTAATTTTAATTTTTAACTAGTTAAAAGTTATAAAAGCTACCTTACACCAAAATGCAAATGTACTTAGGTCTGCATACAATAAAATGGCCGGGACCAGCTAGCTATTCACCACTGTCCTCTTGCTGGACACACAGCGAGATTACATTTCCCAGCCTCTCTTACAGTTACAAAGGAGTTCAAGCCTTTGGAGTATGAACAATAAGAGTGATTATGCCACTTCCTTACCTGACTTACAACAACCTTCCACATGCAACTCTCTGGGATCTTTCCCCTTCCACTGAGAGAGTCTCTGCTGGAAGACAATACAAACTTTGTGCTGAAGGTTAAAGACAACTGAGCCACAAAATGGAGCAGGCCTGGAACCCTGAATCACTACTCTGAAGGGAACTGTCGTCAATCAAGAACACTTTCAGATTTATGCAAAAGAGACTTAACAAAACCCAAAACTTCCATTGTGTTTGAACTGTTGCCTTTTGTTTTATTTGGTACAACGGCTACATTATCTGTGGCTGAGGTAACCCTTCTTGAGGCAGTTTTCTCTTCCAGCTGAGCCCTGGTCCTCATCTCCTTTCTTACTTCCCAATCCCTGACATGCTCTCTGTCATCAGTTCTAGTGTCCTCAGATGAGAATGCCTCACAGTTCATGGGTTCAGAAAGCAAGTCTTTTGTTCTACCCACTCTATTAAAAGTATGGTTCTAGGGATTGCGGTCCTTACGAGTGTTATAATACTGCTGAGCATTGAATTTCTTTAATGTTGGTACTGCTGTATCACAGAGCAAGCAAATCATCTCATGTCTAGCAGAAACAAGATTAATACTGCAATTCCCAATCCCCATTAAAAAAAAAAAACACCTGTTTTCTTCCTTCAGCATTCTCTTGGTCTTCTTTGATATGATGGGTGTTAAGCAGACAGAATTAAAAAGTACTGTCGGATGTGCAACTATTCACAAAGTCTACTTCAAATAGAAACACAGTGCATTGTTGTCAAAAGCTGGTAACAGACTGGTGTACTCGACCCCCATAAACTCTCAGCAACCAGCCTCGTGCAGTAGCGGCACCAGTCGGGTGGGGGAAGTTAGAACTATAATAAAACATGAGCATGGCAGCTGTCAGTTTAGCCCTGATGGCTGACTAATGTTCTCATTGTGCTGCTCAATCTGGGAGGATTATTTCATTGAAGCTTATTTTATTCTTTGGTATTTTACATATATTCATTTTAAAAATAAAATACAAATATAAAAGATGAGCAAACACGTATGAATACAAATAAAAGCATTTGTTCTATAAAATTTGGATTCAGTCAGAAGGCCACACTTAAGGACCTAGAAGGCTACAGGTTCCCAACCCCTGTTCTAGGAACAGCTGGGAAGTCAGTACAAGCCCTGGGAAGGAGTGGGGTTGGGAAAGAGATATTCTGTGGTGAAATCATGTAGGGAAGCCACGGTAACGAGTTTGAATTTCATTATATTCTGAATGAGTTGGGAAACCACTAGAGGGCTTTGAGCACTCACAATGTGTGCATCAAGAATTCAAAACATTTTAAATATCGACAGTGTTGCAAAAAAGGTTTTCCTCATTTCAATGTGAAACAATTTTATACATAATCTATACAGATATACAAAATAAAGACCATAGGACATAAAGAAAATGTTACCAACAGCTACAGTTCCACAATGAGATTATGAACAATTAAAATAGTTTTGCTTATCTTTATTTTCCAGTTTTTAATTTAAACGTATTACTTTGTGATAAGAAAAAGAAAACTTTAAGAGTAATTCTACGTAACTTAAACAGAAAAAGATGTTTATTACAACTAGTAACAATAGGCCATCCACAAAGAACAGCACCATAGATTATTTTAATGGACAGACCATGGGTAGGGACTCAACTGTGAGGCTGTATCTATTCTAAGTTACCATGTATGGATACACTGGCTATGTACCTTTATAGACTGAAAAATTCTACCCATCCCTCATCTCTCTGTCTGTCTCTCTCTCTCTGTCTGTCTCTCTCTCTCTCTCTCCCCCACACACAGGAAACTACCTTATTTTAAATGACATCTCCGATTCTACCTCTAATGATTCATTTCTAGATTTCATTCAAACACCAGCACAGGTGCTATTTCACTAGATGAGTGTTACAACTTAGCTAAACAATAACCTTTAAATCAAAAAATAATTATATGTTACCCCTCTTAAGTTGCTAGCAAAAATACTAGGTATTAATTTTATGTCTAGTGTATCAGTTTTCCTTTTATTTCAATGACAAATATATTCATTTTTAGCGTTTATTTCCAAGGACGTCAAATGATAAGACATTTAATTTCACATTTATTTTCAAGGGCTTGAGGTGTCAACACTGGCAGGCCAGATAATTTCACTGCTTTGGCTCTGTCTGGAGGGCACCATGAAAGAGTTTGTGGTGCATTACTCACCGCCCAGGGCCAGCAGAAATATACACTCATAAACTGCAAGAAGTCTAATATTTTTTCCTTCATCATTTTTTCTTTTTCTTGCAAATCTTAGACACATGCTATCAAATGAATAGTCTGACTTACTAAGACATAGTCAAGCACACATTACCTCATAGGGAGACTCCTTCCTAATACCCTCACTGGTGTCAATGCTCCAGTATTTTTCATGACTTTCTCAGTCATCTGCAAAGATTTATTTACATAAGCAAGTGAGCAACTATCTTAGAAAGTACATACTTCCTAAATTAATACAAAGTTTGAATATTCTATTACTGTATAACACTTGGTTTACTTTCTTCAATTCAGCTACTTTCTCTGACTTTTCTTTTTCTTTTTTCTTTTTGAGACAGTGTCTCGTTCTGCTGCCCTGGGTAGAGTGCAGTGGTATTATCATAGCTCATTGCAACCTAAACTCCTGGGCTCAAGCGATCCTCCTGCCTGAGCCTCCTTAGTAGCTGGAACTATAGGCACATGCCAGCACGCTTGGCTAATTTTTCTATTTTTTGTAGAGACAGGGTCTTGCTCTTGCTCAGGCCGGTCTCGAACTCCTAAGCTCAAGTGATCCTCCTGCCTCAGCCTCCCCAAGTACTAGGATTACAAGTATGAGCCATTGCACCCAGCCTCTCTGAACTTTTCTAACTTTTCTGATAAGTGTCTATATGTATGCATATTGACTTATCCTGGGTGTTAAATCAGGGAGACAGAACAGTACTCATTAAAATACACTTAGAGACTCTGATGACTGGTTAAATATAATCTATGGTGTCATTAGTGAATATGAACACAGGCGTACGCGCACATACCTGCTAAAGCACTGATAACTTGAAACAGATTAACTTCCATAACCTAAAAATTATGTAGCCTCCATTCGCCCTCAGGAAAATCCAGAGCTTATCAAATTAACCAAAATCCCACTCTGGGTAAGAGCATTCTGATAAAGGACTTACAAATATTCTCCCACTTGACTCTAATGCTACTGCATTACCATTGTCCTGTGTTGCTTCTTGCAACAATCTCTTGTTGCAGCCAGAGTAAACTTTAAAACACGATAGGAAAATACACACCTGATCATGTCACTCCCCTGCCTAAAATCTTTTAGTGGCTTCTCTTTACCCTTAAGAGAAACAGTTTACACTCCTAACCACTGCACCCCACTGTCATCTTCTTTTCATCATTTCACACTCATCTCTCTTCCCTTCAATCTCTGTACTAAATAGATAAAGCTATTTCTGGTTATTTTAAATGTCATACTCTGTATCTCTCTCCTGGGTCTTCATTGTTCCTTTCTCCTAGAAGAACACTCTCGCCCCTGAGCTGGCTAATTCTCTGTATCCTCCTCCTGGAGTTAGAAATTCTTGGAAGATGCTTCTGTGACACGCAGAATTGTTGCCTGTCACAGAACTTAAGCCCCTTGGCAATAGCTGCTGATGTAATAATCCGGTGTCCTCTCTAGGTGAGTTCAATGGGACACGTCTGCCTTTTTCATCACTCTTTCCCTAGCCTCAAACATAATGCCTAAAATATAGTCAGTGCTTAATAAACAAATCATTGATGTATTAACCCTAGTTTAGAGTCAAGGATGTTGAGGCTGAGAGAAAATGAATGAGGACTGCCTGACCCAGTGTTCTCTCCCTTACCAACTCTAAGGTCTCCCATTCCACCAGCAATTACAGGTAGGATCACCAGAAAAAAATTATAAGACAAGGAAAATTAACTATTGTTAAGAAACAAATTTAGTTTAGATTTTCTGGAAGCAAGAACAAAAAAAGTTAAGGACAAAATTTCTGAAGTCACAAATTTCTAACTTTCTCTCTTTATAGATCTCAACAGAGGAGCCTGGCAGACGAAGAATATATGAGCTCTACTCAGAACCGTGGGATTCGTTCATCTACTTTGATTATCTAACAAGTATTTACTGACATCCTGCAACAAGCCAGTCACTGTTATGGGAACTAGGGATATGGCAACGACTGGGATGGTACCGACTGGCAGATGTGAGGTCCAGCCGGCCCAGCCCATAGGACTCTCTGTCCAGTCAGAGGGTGGTGATTAGCAAAGCCAGTCAGACCGGCGCCCTCAGGGTGTGGACTACAGAACCTGAGTGGTCTGGCCTCTGCTGACCATTGGAGTGTGACCTGGTTCCTTGGCTTTCCTGTCTCTTCCAATACATGTATATCTTTAAAATAAGCTTTATTTTTTTAAATCTAGTACATATGTCAGATCCCTGCAACCAAAAGACCCAAAGGAACATAATATTAAAATCAGTGACATACCCATTAATTGGGACAGTCCTGGATTTTGCCCTGACATCTTTACCCAGTCCCTCATTTACACATCTCTTTGTTCAGCACATTCCACACGTTATCTGATTTTTTTCTCCCTTTTCCTCCTACCTTTCTCATATCTCTCTCTTTCTCCCTCTCTGTCCCCACTTTCTTTTATACAATTATAATTCCATTTTCCAGGGGCAATGTCATGGCCAGCCCTACTTCCCTCCCATTCTATTTTTTTCCTCTTCTTCCAATTCTATCCAATGTTCCTAACGAGGCCTCTCAACCTCAACACTTCATCCTGACCTCATGTACACTTGAGGAGCGCACTCACACTAGGGATTAAGATTTAATACGTGTATGACTTAGAGCTCTGTGCTAGGACTGCACTGGGCGGGGGAGGGACTGGTCTGAGCTACCGCTGGAGGGAGTTAGGAGACGGGCACCTTGACCCAGGCAGTCAGCAGGCCCGAACAACGGTAGTGAGCACTGAAAAGGGGGCTCTAACTGGAAACCGCTGCAGGCGATTAGGCCGGCTCAGGGCGTGGCTGCAAGTGTAAGACGCCCTGCTGGACTGGCGCCAGATTGTGGGAGGGCGACACACAAGAGACAGTGGGCATCCTGTTGACTCAGCTCCCCAATCTGGCATCTGCCAACTCCTGAACCGTCGCCCCAAGCGCTAGGGCTCTGCAGGTGGGCGGCTGCCATTTGGGGGTCCACAACCCAGACGCTGTGGTGCTACAGTCTCCAGCGGCACCCTTCGTCCAGCCAGGGGACTCTTGCACCCTTCGGTGACCTGTTGGAAACTAGCGGGGCCATTTTGATGGGCGGACTTTGAGTGCTTCCCCAGTCATGAGAAGCTGGCCCCTGCGGGATTCCCAGGCGCTGGGGCGCTGGGCAGACTTGGGCATCACCCCTCCCCCTAGGGCAGCGACTTTCATGCCAACAGTGGTAGGCTCCACCCCTGGGGGTAGGGACAGGCAGGAAATGCCACTTTCCCTGTGCGATTGGCATGAATCCACAGGGCCTTGGCACAGATCAATAGTTGACAGCTCAGTGACTAGGCCTCTGAGACTGGCTTAGGTCATCCAGTAGGATCATAACTCTGGGGCCTGATCTCCGCGTTCGGGCAGCTGCCAACAGTGGGGTTTGCAGTCACAGAAGGAAAATCCCGGCCAGAGGCCACAGCAGACGCACCAAGTAACCCCTCCCATCAGGAGTAGCCTCCCAAGCCTGGTGGAAGAACCCTGAATAACATATCAACGGCTCCCCCTAGCGGCAGATCAAGCAACCATAGACGCACACACATCCAGGCTGGCAGGCAGCAACTGCAATCTGCCTTGCTCCTGCCGCCACTTTAAGGGGGAATAGGGTCCAAGTAACCCTCGGGAGTGACAAGGTCCTTCCTAAAGGTTGGGGCATTAGTATTCCTCACCCGGGACCAGAAACCAACACAGAGGCATCAGATTACCTCGATACCTGGCTCCTCCACACAATCTACAACCAATGACAGAGAGGGTAACCCCACAGCTCGACACAGTGCCCTCTGTCTCAAGCTATTAGAGGGCAGTGGAGTTATACACACAGGTGCGATTCAACAGGTGGGTGCTTAAGCTGCGGGACCCAACTCACTAATCTCCACTGGCAGGAGGTGAAAACAACAGGTCAGAGGTAACCCAACTTGCCAAAATACCTCTAAGGCAATACAAAACCAGTGCACCTCCTCCTACCACTGTTAAGGAACGTCCCTTGGGGGCTTGAAGTTTAGGGCACAAACCAGTCCTAGTACTCCCAGTTCTCAATCAATTACTCTGATGAGAAAGAACCAGAGAAAGAACACAGGGAACATGAAAGAGCAGAGAGAAAAGTCACCCCCAAAGGAAATCATGACACCCTCAAATACAGATACTGACTTAAAGGAAATGATTAAATTCACAGAGAAAGAATTCCAAATGTGGATTGTAAGGAAACTCAATGGAATTTAAGAGAATATAGAAACCAATCACAAAGAAACCACGAAAAGAATACAGGAAATGAATGAAAAATTCTCTAAAGAAATTGAAATATTATGAAAAAACCAAACAGAAATCTTGGAAAAGAAGGAAGCATTCAAGGAACTTCAAAACACAGTGGAAAACCTTAAAAATAGAATGGATCATGCAGAGGAGAGAATCTCAGAGCTTGAAGATAATGCCTGTGTGCTAAACAAATGAGATGAAGAAAAAGAACACAGAAGCAAGAGATAGGGGCAGAACATACAAGAAATGTGAGATTATGTAAAGAAACCAAATATAAGAATTATAGGCATCCTGGAGAGAGAAGAAGAAAATACACAAGGTCTGGAAAATCTATTTCTTGGAATACTGGAGGAAAATATGCCTGGCCTGGCCAGAAACCTAGATATCCAGATACAAGAAGCACACAGAACTCCTGGGAGACTCAATGTGAAGAGGCAAACACCTTGTCACATAATTATCAGACTGGCCAAAGTAAACATGAAAGAGGAAATCCTTCCCATGGTAAGATGAAAACAACAGATGACCTACAAAGGAAAACCCATCAGACTAACTGTAGACTTCTCAAATGAAGCCTTATAAGGCAGAAGGGACTGGGGACCCATCCTCCATCTTCTTAAACAGAACATGGCCAACCTAGAGTTCTTTACCTGCCAAAACTGAGCTTCATCTATGAGGGAGAAATAAAGACTGTCCCAGACAAGCAATCACTGATGGAATTTGTAAAGACCAGACCGGCTCTGCTGGAAGAACTCAGACCTGCATGATACACTGAACAGCGCAACAGACACCCACCAAAGTAAAATCACGCAAGAGTTAAAGCCCAGAACCTGGATTCCACAATAGCTTGAGAGGCAAAACAAAATAATAAGAACTTACCCAACAATATGAACAGAAATCAGCCTCAAATATCAATCTTCTCAAGAAATGTGAATGGCTTGAATTGTCCTTTGAAGAGACACACTGGTTAAGTGGATAAAAACATCATAAGCCAAGTATCCGCTGTCTCCAGGAAACGCATCTAACCCACAAAAATGCTCTCAGACTCAAGGTCAAGGGTTGGAAAACAAACTTTCAGGCAAATGCAAACCAAAAGAGAGTAGGGGCAGTGATTCCGATTTCAGACAGCATAAATTTTAAAATAGCAAAAGTGAAGAAAGACAAAGATGGTCACTATATAATGGTGAAAGGAAAAAACCAACAAGAAGACTCAACAATTCTTAATACCTACGCACCCAACACAGGAGCACCGAGACATATAAAGCAAACCCTATATGAACTAAATAGCATGATAAACAGTAATGCCATAGTAGCAGGAGATTTCAACACCGCACTGTCTGAAATGGACAGATCCTCCAAACAAAAAATAAGCAAAGAAATAATGGACTTAAACAGAGCTCTAGAACAAATGAGTCTAACAGGCATCTACAGAACATTCCACCCAAATAAAGCCAAATATACATTCTTTTCATCAGCTCATGGAACTTTCTCCAAAATCGACCACGTCAGGCCACAAATCAGACTTCAACAAATGTAAAAAAATAGAAATTGTACCATATATCTTCTCAGATCACAGTGGTATAAAACTAGAGATCAATTCCAACAGAAACGCTCATCGCTTCAAAATGTCATGGAAATCAAACAATCTATTGCTAAATGACTGCTGGGTGAAGGAAGGGATTCAGATGGAGAGCAAAAAATTCTTTGAATTAAATGATAATAAGAACACAAGCTATCAAAACATGTGGGATACAGCAAAAGCATTCCTGAGAGGAAAACTAATAGCTTTAGTCCAAAAGACAGAAAACTCAAAAATCAATAAACTAATAAACCATCTCAAGGAACTGGAAAAGGAAGAGCAAATTAATTCTAAAACTAGCAGAAGAAAGGAAATAACTAAGATTAGACAAGAACTAGATGAAATTGAGAACGAAAGAACTATACAGAAGATCAATAAAACAAAAAGCTACTTTTCAAAAAGATAAACAAAATTGATAGCCTTCTTGCTAGATTGACAAGAACTAGACAGGAAAGGACTTTAATAAACTCAATCAGAAATGAAAAAGGATAGATCACTACAGACATCACGGAAATACAAAACATTATCTTTGAATACTATAAAAATCTATATGCCCCAAAGCTACAAAATGTGGAAGAAATGGACAAATTCTTGGAAACACACAACCTCCCTAAGCTCAATCAGGAGGAAATAGAATGCCTGAACAGAACAATATCAAGCCAAAAATTGGAACAGAAATAAAAAATCTTCCAAAAAAAAAAAAAGTCCCGGACAAGATGAGTTCACACCTGAATTTTACCAAACATACAAAGAAGAACTGACACCCATACCTCAGAAGTTACTTCAAAACATTGAGAAGGACAGTATCCTCCCCAACTCATTCTATGAAGCCAATATCACCTTGATACCAAAGGCAGGAAAGGATGTAGCAAAAAAAGAAAACTACAGACCAATATCCCTCATGAATATAGATGCAAAGATTCTCAACAAAGTTTTAGCAAATTGAATCCAACAGCACATCAAAAAAATAATTCACCACAACCAGGTGGGCTTTATCCCAGGGATGCAAGGCTGGTTCAACATACACAAATCTACAAATGTAATTCACCACATAAATAAAAGCAAGAGCAAAGACCATATGATTCTCTCAGTAGACACAGAAAAAGCATTTGATAAAATCCAGCACACTTTCTTGATAAAAACTCTCAACAAATAGGCATAGATGGGACATTCCTTAAAATTATTAAGGCCACATGTGACAAACCCACAGCCAATATCCTATTGAATGGGGAAGAATTGAAAGCATTCCACTTAGAACTGGAACCAGGCAAGGTTTCCCACTATCCCCACTTCTATTCAACAGAGTGATGGAAGTCCTTGCCAGAGCTATCAGACAAGAGAAGGGAATTAAGGGTGTCCAGATGGGGGCAGAAGAGGTCAAACTCTCACTCTTTGCTCATGATATGCTGTTATACCTAGAAAATCCCAAGGACTCAGCCAAGAGACTCCTGGAATTGATAAATGAATTCAGTAAAGTCTCAGCATATAAAATGAATCCACAGAAATCAGTGGCATTCACATATGCCAATAACAGTCAAGCCAAAAATCAAATCAAAGATGCAACACCTTTCACAATAGCATCAAAGAAAATTAAATATTTAGGAATATATTTAATGAAGGAGGTGAAAGATATTCATGGGGAAAACTACAAAATGCTGAGAAAAGAAATTGTAGATGATGTGCACAGATGGAAATCCCTACCATGCTCATGGATTGGTAGAATCAATATCGTTAAAATGTCCACTCTACCTAAAGTGATCTACAGAATTAATGCAATCCCTATCAAAATTCCACCATCATTCTTTTTTTTTTTTAATAATCTTTTTTTTTTCTTTGAGACAGAGTGTCGCTTTGTTGCCCTGGCTAGAGTGAGTGCCGTGGCATCAGCCTAGCTCACAGCAACCTCAAACTCCTGGGCCTAAGCAATCCTACTGCCTCAGCCTCCCGAGTAGCTGGGACTACAGGCATGTGCCACTATGCCCAGCTAATTTTTTCTATACATATTTTAGTTGGCCAGATCATTTCTTTCTATTTTTAGTAGAGACAGGGTCTTGCTCTTACTCAGGCTGGTCTCGAACTCCTGACCTCAAGCGATCCACCTGTCTCGGCCTCCCAGGGTGCTAGGATTACAGGCGTGAGCCACTGCACCCAGCCTCCACCATCATTCTTTACAGATTTAGAAAAAATAATTCTACGCTTCGTCTGGAACCAGAGCAGACCTCGTATAGCCAAAACAATCTTAAGCAAGAAGAAAAAATTGGGAAGCATCAATGTGCCAGACTTCAGTCTTTACTACAGGGCTATAGTAACCAAAACAGCATGGTACTGGCACAAGAACAGAGATATAGACTTTTGGAATAGGATGGAGATTCCAGATGTAAAACCATCCTCATATTGTCAGCTAATCTTCGACAAAGCAGACAAAATTATACATTAGGGAAAATAATCTCTATTCAATAAGTGGTGCTGGGAAAACTGGATATCCACATGCAGAATTTGAAAGTGGATCCCCACCTCTCACAAAAATCAACTCAGATTGGATAACAGACTTAAACCTAAGGCATGAAACCTTAAGAATTGTGGAAGAAAATATGAGGAAGACTCTTTTAGACATTGGCCTAGGTAAAGAATTTATGAAGAAGATCCTCAAAGCAATCACAGCTGCAACAAAAATAAACAAATGGGACTTCAT